>NW_012148619.1:460997-461932 GCF_000956105.1 Propithecus coquereli | reverse complement strand
GCTGAAGTTGGCAATTTTTAAAAAGTAAGTAAATTAATTTATTAATTTGGATTATTAGAGACTTCTATAGTCATTTCAAACAATTGCTAATTCAGCCCTTTTCTTACTAATTAGGATCCTGATTGCTTGTTAGCAAATAATAATGCAATGCGAGTTCCACATTTCTTTCATTTTGCCTTTGTTTCTGGGATCCAGTGTTTCAAATGGGAATGATAATAACCTCGCTTCGGCTAAGACGGCTAATAGAATATTGAAATGATAACTTAGAAACTAATCATCCAAGGAGATTCAACATACTGATGATGACAATGCTTATACAATAATACCTGTTTTTTGAGAGATAAATATATGTCAGATATCATTATGAACTTTTTACATATAGTAACTAATTTAGTTCTTGCAAAATCTAGGTTACAGATAAGAAGGCACAGAGTGATAAATTAACTTGCCTAGGGTCATGTATAGGGCTAGTATGTGGAAGAGTAGAGATTGAGACGCTATAATATAAAACTGTAGGTGTATGTGGTGAATTATAGGGAGAATCACATGGGTTGCAGTTCTAGGTAAGGGAATCAGAGGTTTGGAGATGGGGAGTTCTTATTTCAAAAAATTCACTTGTTATAAGATGCAAGACCTTATAAGTTTTCTGAACTTCAAGATATCAGTCCACTTCGTTACAGATTTTTCAGATTTGTTTTTGAAATTAGATTGATAATGAAAGACTTAGTGGACTTTGGGTGGGAAGATAACAAGGTGCGGGATTGTAGGCAAGCATCACATTCAGTCCAATACGATGAATATGGTAAAAACCAGGTGGCAGTGGCAATGCCATTGCCCTTTGTTGCCTTTTCCTCTCTGCATAGTGACTTTCTTCCCTGCTTTGGTCACTTTTTTAAAGATACTCAGGTGAGAGCTTAGCTCATCTAAAAAAGGAT
>NW_012148619.1:446578-456552 GCF_000956105.1 Propithecus coquereli | reverse complement strand
TCTGAAGCCTCTGGCTCAGTTTCCTGGTTTCCTGGTGGGTTATTGTCATTTTTTGTCTTTAATGGGAAAGATGTGGTGCACATGGAGATGCTCTGCCCAGATCCACTTTTTTATGAAAAACTTACTGCCCCAGCTGTTAAGATTGCTTCAGCTGCAGAAGGTCACCTTACTCAAGGTCAATCCCCATATCCTGGGTGGCCCATATCCAATGAATGATTGATGCAGGACGTAATGCCCTGGCCTTCTTACCCCACCTTAGGACAACTCTGAAGGGCATTCTGGCTCCTGATGGACCCACAGGGTCAGGAATACATCGTAGTGAAAGCATTGCAGCCTGACATCTCCCTCTGCCCAATCCTGCTGCCTTCCTCTCTCTTTGCCAGGGGTGAATACCACAGGCATTCCTTAATAAACATCCTACTAGCTAATCTCCAATTTAGAGTCACTTCATGGAAAACCTGACCTGAGACAGAAGCAATAATATGTTTATGACATGCAAATCAGATGTTATTTTCTTGCTTAAAGTGTCTCTGGGTGAAAGTCCAAACTCCTTAACAGGGTTTAAAGGTCTTTTATGGACTGGAACTTCCTCACCTTTTCACCTCTACCTCTCATTGCTGCCAAACTTGCACCCTGAGCTCCAGTTTGTGGTCCTTTGAATGTTCCAACCACTCTCATGCTCTGAGACTTTATAAATAATGTCTTTTTTTTTTTTTCGGCCTTTCTCTTCCTTGTTTCTTTGACAAATTTCTATCATTCCTTCAAGACACATCTTATGTCACAATGATAGTTCACATTTATTGAGTCCTTCTAATGTTCTAGAAGCTGTGCAAACTGATTTTTTATGTATTATCTCACTTAATTCCTAGGTATTTATGAGGTAGGTTCTATCAGTTGCCTCATTTTACTGATGAAAAAATAAGAGCAAACTGAGTTTAATAAACCTTGCTCAAAGTCACAGAATTGTAGTGGAGCTGGGCCTCATACAGAGGTAGGTTGTCCTCTTATTCATTGTGCTAAACCACTCCATGTACTCCTTGAGGGAAGGGATATTTTTACATTTCTTTTTAAAAGGTCTTTTATAATTACTTTAATTTCAACCATTTCTAGAGATCTTTCTTTTCTTTTCAGCTTTATTGAGGTATAATTGGCAAATAAAAATTATATATTTAAGGTGTACTACCTGACGTTTTGATGTATACGTATCTTGTGAAAGAATCACCACAATCAAGCTAATTTATATCCATCACTTCACATAGCTACCATTTTCTTTTTCTTTTTTTTTTTATGTGGTGAGAACACTTAAGATCAACCTGCTTAGCAAATTTCAAGTATATAATGTAGTATTGTTAACTATAGTCATGTTGCTATACATTAAATCTATAGAACAAATTCATCATGCAAAACTGAAAGTTTGGAACCTTTACCAACATCTCCCTATTTCTTCCCTTCAGCCACTGACAATCATTCTACTCTCTGCTTCTGTGAGTTTGACTATTTTAGATTCCACATAGAAGTGAGATCACGAAGTATTTGTCTTTCTATGTCTGGCTTATTTTAATTAGCATAATGTGCTCCAGATTCATTCATGCTGTGGCAAGTGGCAAGATTTTCTTCTCTCTTAAGCCTGGATAATATTCCACTATACATATATATGTATATATATCAGTCTATATACCTATGTCTATGTCTACATCTGTTAATCTTTATCTATATAAATCTATGTCTCTATATATCAATATATATCTAGAGCTATATCACATTTTCTTTATCCATTCATTCATTGACATTTAGGTTGTTTTCATAGCTTGGCTATTGTGAATAATGCTGCCATGAACACAGAAGTACAGATATCTCTTTGAGATATCAATTTCATTTCCTTTGTACATACACCCAGAAGTGGGGTTGATGGATCATAATGTAGTTCTAGTTTTATTGTTTTGAGGAACCTCCACACTGCTTTCCATAATGGCTGTACCAAGTTTCATTCCCAGCAGCAGTATGCAAAGGTTCCCTTTTCTTTATTGATGGGCTAGGTCTGGAGCACAGTTGATGTTCAAGGAATGTTTGCTGAATGAATGAACAAATGCTATAGTGGTTTTCCCCAATCCCAGCCCCATTGCTGAGTGAAGCAAGATACACCCTTCTTTCCTTACAAGGGTGTCTCTTGTAGGCAGTGGCCCACTCTGCGTTTACTACTCCTGTCCATAGCTCTCAGCTGCTCATCTTTGGCAGCTTTCTGTTAGTCTGTTTTGGATAAGGCTCTGGCAGTGACTTTTTCCTCCTCTGATGCCTTCCACTCCATTTGAGATCAGAATCAGAACCTGCCGGAACCACTTCTAGAGAGCAGCTCGCCAGCACCCTCTCTGCTGGGTCCCCTTGTGGGATTCTAGAACTGGGAGGCCTGGGTTTACGTTCTGTTTTTGCCATATTCTGATTTGGTGCTTTCAGACTCAGTTTCTTGATTGCAAGATAGATGCAATCATAATTTCATAGACTTTTGGTGCGGATAAAATGAGATAATGTCAGCATCAAAGTTCTGGACAGACACCAACAAATATTATTTCTTATTATAATGGTTTGCTCTAGCTGCCTTTCGATTTCCTCTCAGGGTTGTCCCAGCCAAAACCCTCAGTCCCACCCCATCCCCCACTCCTCCTCCCCACTCCCAAGCCCCTCCTATTGTTCCAGTTTTTTTCTCTCACTAACTGCCGAAGTAATTCGTCTTCAGCCTGAATGGTTCCTATAGTAAGAATTAATCTCTCATTTAATTTCTACTCTGGACTTTGAGTAGCTGGATTCCTACTTCTTCCAGAAATGATAAAATATCAGAATCTGAAAATACCAACGGGATCAAGAAATTGAAACTCTGAGAAGTGCAGTGACTTGCTCAGGGTCACAGAGTAAACTGAGGGTCAAAAATCCACCTCCATGGTAGTCCAGGACAAGGACCCTGCTCCTTTGAGTCTTATCCTCAGACTTGCTTTTGCATTTTAAGCATTGAAGGGCTGTGGAGGAGAGTCAGTTCTTCCTGGGGTGCCTTCCTCTGATTCTGCAGGCAGCTTGGGTGGCCCTTTTACATGTTGCTTGGGCATCCTACACCTGCCCTTTATAGCACTTACATAATTGCAAGGGACTGTTAGATAGCTGTTTTCCCTAACAGACTTTAAGCTCCAAGAGTTCAGGGACCGGGCCTGTTCTGTTCATTATTTATCCCATGTATTTGATAAGGGTGCTTGTCATCTAGAAATTGGTCAGTAATATCTATGGGACTATGGTAAGTAGCCAATAAATATCAGAGACTGATTGACTGACTGAGGAGTACACGCTGCGTGGTAAATCCTCCTGACTTTTCTCCAGGAAGACCAAGACATGGGGCTGAGTGTCCATGTCCTCAGGCCCCATCAGTTGACCTCTCTCCTTTCCCCTGGTGCATGTAGATCCAAATTTCCTCAGGTGAGTTCCCAGTTAGATTCCCCATGTCACCCACCTTGTCTATATTATCACTTCCATAGCCAGTAAGTAAAGGAAAAGAAGTTGGATCCTCAGAGACTTTGCAGTTCCTTTCCGTCTTGAGGTTCCATGATTGCCATCGTTCATTCTTTCTTCATCATCCCTTCACTCAACAAATATTTATTGAGCATCTGCCACGTTAGGCTCCAGGAATACATTGGTGAACAAAAAAGCTGCAAGCCTCTGCTCCATAAAGCTTGCGTTGTAGTGGAGGGACATAGATATTCACACAAATCATATGCCAGTATGTGCTATTGAAGTAAATAAAGTGTGGTAGGGGATGGGGGTTCTGGGAAAAACGGGGTGTTTTAATTTTACAGCATTAGATGTCTGCAAGTCTTAGATGGAAAATCTGAAGTGGGTGGCCCAGATTCTGCCTTAGGCACATCTCAGGCCAGGGAAAGCTGAAAATCTTATTTATCACACCCCACATGGCCTTCGCTGCTCCCTTGAAAGGTGTTCACTTCCACTTAGGCTGATCCAGCCTTGCTGGGGCTGAGGTTGACTGAGGACAAGGCATTAGTTTCTAGGGAAAACATCCCCACAGGCTAATCTGGTGTCAAGGTGATTAATACTTTTCACTAATAGATAAAAGTGCAGGAGTCTCAGGGAGTTCAGTCACCTTAATGCCATTAAAGCTATAAATACTCTTTAAAGACATAGACTGTTGGTATTGAAATATCAGCCAAATGATCTGTGAGGCTGTGGAAATTTACCACTTCCCTTGAGAAGTGACTCTGCCCATAGCCTGTGGAGGCTTCTGAGCTCGTGTCTCCTATTTAAATTGTATATTATCTCCCAGAGTTCTCAGCAGTACCCTTGGTCATCTTTAAAGGGAGGACAGACCCTACTAAAACCATCATTTAGGAGGAGGAGAAGGAGGACTTTGCCTGGGGTACCTTCATTAATTTCTATTATTTGCTCCCAAATTCATTTTCTCCTGAGAAAAAGCTGTTAATACAATGTCAAGATCCATTCGTTTCAGCCATTTTCCTTATTGTATTAATTCTACATACCATTAGGATCAATTTCTTCTTATGGGATCACGGATCATAAGACAGGACATGGTCTCTTGTTCTAGGGAAAACTCACAAAAGCAATAAAACTGATCAGGGTAGCTCAACATCCCAGCTCCTGGGCTTGTCACGTCTTCATACGCCCCATGCTGCCCTTGGGGGATTCACAGGTCTCCAGTGATGGAGAGCAATCCAGAAAGATGCAATAGTGCTGCCTGTCTTTCATTTTTGAATCCCCAGTGTCTAGAGCTGTGCTCAGGCTTTGAGACGAATCATTTAAAAACAAATGTAAGTGTGAAAATGCAGTGGAACCTATGATCTGCCCAATTTTGGATCTGGGCATGCCCGGGGATCTGGGATCTTGAGTGGGTGAGGTAGGGGTAGAAGTGAATGGAACATGAAGGAAGTTTGTGGAGGTCTATTTGTGGGAGGAGCCACTTGGGGTGGGGAAAAATATCTGTGCAGGGTGGGGAAAAATATCTGTGCATGAAGAGCTTGACCCATTTTGGTCATAATTTTGGAGGGGACGGTGGGAGTCTGAATGGAATGTGGTGCCAGTCCTGATCTATGCCCAACTCCGTCCTGTGGAATTGTAGCTGAGCTGCAGGGGGAGAGAGGAAATCCTTCCAGCTATTTCATTACCGTTCTCTCCATTTATATCACACTCAGATGAACGGTCCCAGCAGGGCAGTGCTGGTTATCCCACCCATGGTACCACCGACTGCTTCTCAGTTTTTGGCTGTTCCTGGGTGCGGGCGATGACATCAGCTGCGAAACTATAGTGCCTGAGAGGACACAGCCGAGGCAACGGGGTGGCAGTGTGCCCAGAAAAGTCACATGGTTCTTGGCTAGATTTGCATATGTACCTATAAATGGACCCTCCGGAAATGCTGATGAGGGTTGCGGGGGGTCTTTGTTAGAGGCTGAGGTTTTGCATGATCAGATGAGGTCAGGGACAGATAACTTTTTATTGTTGCTGTTAATATGATGTCACTTGGACTCACAGGCCGTGTGTGTGTGTGTGTGTGTGTGTGTTCCTCCAATTCAGCGAAATACAATTGGAACACTAGAGACCCTAAGAGACTGGACGTTCTTTCTCAGCTTCTCTGGTGCTTATTTGAAATATGGCTGGGGCAGCATGTCTGGATGACTTCCCAGTTGGTTTCCCAGGAGGAAGAAAACAGCTCAGAGCACTTGTTAGTCCAAAGGTTTAAATGCACGAGCGGCAAGATAATTAAGGATCTCCAGGAGAGCACAGAGAAGAGTAATTGAGAGAAGCCAAGTGAAAAATAATATGGGAAGAAAGGAGATGAAGGGCCATAACTCACGAGAAGTTGGCCGGTCCTTGTTTAGATGATAGAAGGGCTGAGTTGATAACTAGAAAGCTTGGGAAAAGTTGTAGCCAAAAAAATTTCATTTGAGCATTTGTCAGGACGTCTAAACTGAGTGATCTATTGAACAAGGGGTGCAGAAGGAGTCATCTGACACGGTAAGAGCATTCACCCAGCGGAACAAAGATCAGCAGGCTGAGGGGCTGGGTAAGAAAACATCTTTCCCGTCTCTGCTGCTTCTAATCCTAACAAAGTCAGGACAAGGCTGAGTTTTGGAAGGCAGAGTTGATACCATGATGATGGCACTTGTGTCCTGCTGTGCCAGTGCCGTCCAGAGATGTGAGCAGTAAAAAGACTGAAATGAAATGGAGCCAGGGGGTTGATATTCTTTGGCCTGGAGAACAGTCAGGGAGGGGGCCGGGGGTCAGCGGTCCACAGGGGGCTGTGCTAAGTGCTGGGCTTCTTTCTGCTTGTTAAGAGAGGCTAGTAGTTCAGAAGAGTCCAAAAGATTGTTCCTGTTGATTCTTTCAACTTGAAGACATGGGCGGGCAGAGCAGAAATAGAATTTGCTGGAAACCCAACACTTCTTCTGGATGAATGACAGTTCTATACTAGAGCAGTGCCTTTCTGAAGTTGGAACACTGGCTTTGAGATTTCCCCATTCTGTCCAAGCTGGATCAAGTATTCCTGTGTCAGAGAATGAAAATGGATCCAAGGCAAACCACACGATGACTCCCTGTTGTTTAAATAGCTGTCATGTCCTGCCTAGCACTGTCTGCACACAAGTGAACACGATACTTCACTGTTATCCTTCCTGTGGAGTTATGCCACGGGTCTTGTACCAACCATCCCAGTTTGCCTGGGACTGAGGGCTTTCTCAGGATGTAGGACTTTCACCGCTAAAACCAAGAGAGACGTTGGCAAACTGGGAAGGTAGGTCGCACTAGCAAGAAAGAGCCTTCTCAGGTATGTTCTGTGCTAATGCTTTACTGGATTTATCTCGAGCATCTTCTTTTCCACTTCGGAGGAAGAATCTATTTGTATTTGTTTCCATTTTATGGATGAAGGTAGCTGGGCAAAAACAGGTTAGCTAACTTGCCCTACAAAATGTCAATGTCAGTTATCTTTGGGTCGTGAGATTCCAAGTGAATTTTACTGTTTTTCTATGTTCTACATATTGATTAAATTTATTAAGTAAGCATGTATTATGCAATAATATAAAAAAAACCAATTAACCTATTTTCCTTGTGGGAAACTAAGTAATTTACCAAAGTTATGTGTTTAATGAGCCGAGTCTGGAAGCCTGCATTGATGAATTCCCAAGCCAATGCTCTTCACTGCTGCACCAGCAGGACTGGCTTAGAGAAGAAATTCCCTCCATATAAGGCCTTTCTGGTTCTCTGGAAAGCTTCCATTCTTACCCGTGAATGCCTTAGAACCATCCTATGAATTCTCTGTCATGAAGAATGTTAGAATGAATTTTCCTTGCACTCTTTTCTGCAGTGAGCAAATTTCTTTTCAGCTACTAGATGCCGGCTATAAAAATCTTACTCTTAGCATATTTAATTAGTACCCTGGGGCAAATGCTGATAAAGTTCTATTTCTCATGAATATGAGAGAGTCTATGGAAACCCAGTGGAGGGCTCCTAAATTTCTCTGTTTTATCACCAGGGCTGTCCATCCCCTGCTGTCTTGAGCATCTGTCCAGTTCCAGTTGCTGCCTCAGAGAGAACATTGCAATAAGGAGGGTCATTGGTGAAGTGACCCCAGCAATGGAAGAGGGGCGAGGAAGGCTTTGAGCTCAGCTGGGCTGAAATCCTCAAAATTCCTTAGGAAACAACTCTCTTCTATACCATCCAGGTCTGCCTTGAGTGTTCCAAATTAATGGGACTCATGTGCATTCTAAAGTAAATTCCTCTGTTTGCTGCTTCCCCTTAATAAACCTGAAACATTTAGGAGGATAGGAAAGCTCCTTGCAATGATTCTCCCTCTCTGACTAATCCATGTTTATGGTACTAGTTGGGTGGGAGGTACTTTGACATAGTGATGGATACTCTGAAATCAGACTGCCTAGGTTTGAATGACATCTCTGCCCTCTTTAAGCTACGTGACCTTGAGTAATTCAGTTCACCTCTCTAAGTGTAAATGTTCTTACCTATAACATGGGATAATAATCATACCTACCTCATAGGATTGTTTTGAGGATGAAGATTAAATAATATAATGTACATATAATTCCTGCTGCAGAGTAAATGCTTGACGCCTGTGCATTAGCCAGGATTTAGTAAGGGCAGGCAGGGATCATGAGGAAGCTTGAACCCACAGGCATGAGCTGAAGCTGTCACCCGCAGGTTGTCAGGAAGGGAAGATAACAATCAGATTAGAACTCTGTGGTCATGTTGGCTACAAGCAGAATTTCTCCTCTCTTGGGAAATCCTCAGTCCTGCTTTCAAAGCCTTCCAACTGATATGGTTAGGGTCACCGGGGATCATCTCCCTTACTTAAAGTCAACTGATTAGGCACTTTAATTGCATTTGCACAATCCTTCACTGTAGCCCCTAGATTAGTGTTTTGCTGAATAACTGGGCACTGTAGCCTAGCCAGGTGACAGCCCCAAAACCCATCACCACCTGTTAGCTGTGCTCATTTGTATTAGTCTTCTCGAGCTACCAAAGTGAATTACCACAAACTTGGTGGCTTAAAACAACACACAAAAGAAATGTATTTTTTTTTACAGTTCTGGAAGCCAGAGGTCTGAAACCAGAATCACTGGGCTGAAAGAAGTGTGCCAGGAGAGCCATATTCCCTTTGGAAGCTCTAGGGGAACATCTCTTCCTTTTGGTAACAACCAACATTCCTTGGCTTCAGGCCACATCATTCCAATCTCTGTTCATCCAGATAATCTTGGAAAATTGCCCCATCTCAAGACCCTTAATTTAATCATACCTGCAAGGACTTTTCCATATAAGGTAGCGTTTTCAATTTCCAAGGTTTAGGACCTAGTATCTTTGGGGAACATTATTCAGACTACTACATCATCTCTTCATGTATTTTTTTGAGGCTTGCTTTGTGCTAGGGGCTTTGCTAAACTGTGGGGAATACACAGATGGAATAGTCACAGCCCCTGCCTTCAAGGAGCTGACTGATAACAAAGGGAGAGTCTTTGAGCACATGAGTAGCCTCCAAAGAGGAGTGTCAAAGTGCCTCAGGATGGTTGTCTGTGATATAGTGCAGGATTTTAGAGGAGGCAAGAGATCACTCTCAACTGTGAAGATCTGGGAGGACTTCATGGAGGAGGGGGCATTTAAACAAGACCTTAAAGGATGAGATTGTCTAGAGCAGTCAACCTGAAACTTAAGTATGCATCGGAATCGCCTGTAAGACTTTTTAAAAACAGATTTCTGGGCCCTGCCTCCAGAGTTTCAGATTCAGTAGGTCTAAAGTAGGGCCTGAGAATGTGCATTTTATACAAGTTCGTGGGTGATGCTGATGTTGCTGGTCTGGGGACCATAGTATGAGAACCTCTATTCTATATGTAGAAAGATGATGGTGGTAGCAGAGGTAGCTCTTTCCTTTTTTGAATTAATTTAGGTCGTAACTGAAATACCACTTTCTTAGATAGAAGAAAATCTGTCACACCTACCCAGCTACTTTTCTTCATATTACTTATTCTCACCGTCAAGAGGGTGGCGTCTGTCTCTCAACACTAAACAGTTACTTCATCCTGAGAACAATTACTTAAATAGAATTAAATCGGTCAAGTTGGCTATTTGAGAGTAGTTTCTCATAGTTTTCAGCAAGATGTTCAGTAGACACAGCCTGTACAGAGCTGAAGGTAATTTGGAGTTTCCTTAAGCAGCAGAGTAACGCCCATAAAGTAATTAGAATGGTTTAAACTCATTTAATTCTTAATATTTCCATTTTTGAATAAATATCTCATGCATTGCTCTTCTGGGAGGCAAAGAGCCAGGAAATTTCAGCAATAATATGTGTATAAAATCTCTTTTTTCTCCACAGTAGCACATTTTGAAAAATATCTCAACAGGTTATGACAAGTAGAACAGGAAAATATTATTTTAATTTCCCTGGGTCAATTATTAGAATAACTGAAAAA
>NW_012148619.1:437541-438069 GCF_000956105.1 Propithecus coquereli | reverse complement strand
TTAATCATTTTTATTTCCTCAACAAACTAGTTTTCTTTTTTCCAAAGTATAAATATCCTAAATGCCCAAACCTTTATCAGTTCCATAGCCCCTGCAAAGTAAGCCCTGCCTCCATAGTATGCCATGCTTCTAGTCCAGCCTCTACTCACGTTTGTAATTTCATCCCTCCTATCTATCCCTCCCCGACTAATTTCATGCCATGATTTAGTCTTGTTTAGTCCCCAGACACATATTACTCTTTGATATCTCCATGCCTTTGCATGAACTATTTCCTCCATCTGAAAAACCCTTCATTCTCTCCTTACTCAGTTTGGGAAACCCTAATCCTATTGGAGATCCAGTTAGAATGTCACTCCTCCTCCTCCTGAACTCCCATTCCCTAGGGGTTCTTATTTCTGTACCTTTATTACAGCCCTTATTTCATTGGATTGTAATTGTTTGTTGCTGGAATTTCTCCTCTGCTACGTAGAACTCATGTATATCTTCAATGACTAACACAGAGGCAGGAACATAGTAAGTTTCTAGGAC
>NW_012148619.1:421252-423528 GCF_000956105.1 Propithecus coquereli | reverse complement strand
ACTAACTCATACACTTTGTATGTTTTTTCTCATCTGTAAAGTGGCAGTGTTATAATATAATATCTACCTGACAAGAGTTGTTTCTGACATTGAATTATAATAAATCATGTTGTGAATAAGAATCACTTCAGCATGTGTGATTCAAACTTGTATATCGACAGCATGACAAATTACTGCATATTACTTGTTTGTGAATACAGTGATTGAAACAATAATTGTTAAATCCACAAATGCCAAGAATACGATGTATTTATAAAATCCTGCAGCATATTCTTTTGTAAAGCCAGTGATTCTTCTGTAAGTTTAATAGACAATCCTGACTTTTTACTTTTTTGTGGTTTAGGTAGTTTACTGCATTTCAATTTTCATTACAAAATGGCAACTATTTTCATTTTCCCTTTCCCTGGTGCAACAAATGTGGATGTGATATATTCTTCAGGGTTTGAGGAGGCATAGGTATTTTTAGCAAAATTCTACTATTACCGGGCTTGTTTCACTGAGAGAGCAAACTCAGTTTAGCAAATCCTTGTTTGTTTTGTGATAGATGAAGAAAATGGCAGTGATAAATGGACTGTCAGATTTGTACTGATCTGATGTGTCTTCCCAGCTAGCTGTGCTAAGCATTAATGAGCAGGATGAAAAAATAAAGTTATTTTGAGGCACAACGTATGGTTACTTTAGAATAATATAGTCATCTACATTCAGTCTCAGGCAAATCAAACCCTTAAGCTAAAACTGTATCCTGATTTTCTGAACAGCCATATGTAATGCGAAGAATCATTCTAATTAAAATTCTGCAACATAATACAATGGGAGAAATGATGGATTATCCACTTTGAATCTGCTTTCCCATTGTCATTTCATCTGATATTGTAGATGAATAATTTGTCATCATAAATTCACCTCAGAGTACTTACTGATCACCTGTTAGGTGCTTGAGACTGTGAGGGGTACAAAAGCCTTCAACAAGGTCTTTGCCACATGGAATGTAATTGATAAGAAAGGACATACTCACAAGAAGAGATAAGGAATGATATAAAAGTTTAAAATGAAGTGTCTGTGAAATTGGTAGACACAATAATTTCTGTAGGAGTTCAAAGGAAGTGGGGATTTCTGTGGCCTAGGAAGTTGAAGAAAACTGGATCGCTAAGGATGAGTAAGGCAGTAGGGGTCAGAACATGAAGATTAAGTTCAGAACATGGGCAGGCAGCAGACACAGGGCTACAATGGGCTATTACTTGGCTGGTGAAGGGAATTTATGAGGCAGACTTCTGATTGTGAGGTAAGATGCAGCCAGAGTGATTGTTAACTTTACGAAGGTCTTGAAAGCTAAACTGACAGGTTTGTCTTTCTTTTGCAGGCAGACATGAACCACAAGAGAAAGCCAATAGCCATGTAGACAGCCATTGTGGTTTTGGAACACATCTGGGCATGAGTGTGTATGGGTGGTGGTGTTCAAGGTTTTCACTTAGGGATGAGGGGTGGTGTGATCCACTGTAGAGGACAATTCTGGAGAAAGTTCCTAGGAAATGCTCTCTCAGGCCTGGAAGTGGAGATGGTAGTGGCTGGCAAAAGAGAGCCCTCAGGTGGTTTACCCTCTAGGGAGGTACTGCCTGCGGTGAAGAGAAACCTCCATCGATGACCTGGGTTGTTTGCCAAGGAACAAGAGCTAAAGGCTCAGTTGTGTGAGGAATGGTTGCAAGCTAACTTATGTGGCCAATTTCTCCACTGGCACTTTTGTCTGAATTGCAATCTTTTTGAGATTGCCTATCCACAGACCAAGAGAGAGAAAAGACACAAGATAATAAGAAGGGAGCCTTTCTTGGAAATCCATCTTGCAAATGGTTGCCAAGCCAATATGTTTTTAAATACCCTTTTTGTTATGTCATTTTTTCTGTTCATAAACCAAAAATAACTCATTAATCCCATCTTTACTCTTTGTAATTGTCTTTTAAGGTTAGAACTCACTCTATCTATTTAATATTTATTTTCATCATCATCGTTGTCGTCATCATCATCATCATCATCATCATCTCCTTAAGTTCCCACTGTTATAGATTTCTGTTCTTTATTTAGTCTCCATGCTAACTTCCATTATGTCATAACCATTCCTATTTTCATGGACTCAGTTGTCATTTCCCTAGCTTGGAAAGTATCAAATCTTTGTCTTTGATCCAAATTCTACCCATTCTTCAAAATCTGCCTCAGACCTCTCCTGTTCCATGAATATTCCTATCTCGATTAGAACCCTGAATAATATCTGTTTTATTTGGACC
>NW_012148619.1:419312-421202 GCF_000956105.1 Propithecus coquereli | reverse complement strand
GTCAGCCCTGCATTGACTGACTGCACTGCATACTTATGAATTTTTTTCAGGTACTAAGAATTCTTTTTGGCTCCAGTTTCTAGCAAGCTCGAAGCAAAATTTTATGATCAATTTTGGTAATTAACTATCTCAGGAGTCTAGTTATTTGTACTTCTTTATTCGTTTTCGTTTCATTGGTCTATTTTAATTTTTATTGCCCTGTTTTATAATGTGTTTGGTTTCATAAGCCGTATCTAGTAGTTGCTAATTTCCCCTTTCCACACTCAGATGTACAGAGAAAATGCATTTATTTTTTGTCTTTAGTGACTAATAATATCCCATATGAGTCCTAGAGTTTGGATGGGATAAAGTAAACTTATTTAATCCGGTCCAGAAAATTTAATAGTCCCTTTAGGAAAAAGTAGGTTCTGAGGTTCTCATATTTTCTGATTTTCACATCTCCTCTATTTTGTTCTTTTCCTAGAAGCCACTAGGTATTTCACCTCAAGGTGATCATTGTGAAGTCTTGGAATCCAGTTATATCTTCCCTTTCCATAGGGTGATAGCTGTGGAATGGCCAATGGGGCTGCTCTCTGGGTTGCGAATGTGCCAATGTATGACAGATCCCATGTGTTAGAAGAGAATGCCCTTCTCTACTCTTGGTTTCCATGAAAAGTGATTTTCCCAAAGTATACTCCTCTGGCTTCTTGCCCTACCTCTTACTCTTCTCCTGACGGGTGGAGTGAGGTACCTGGTTAGGAGGCAACAAGAGACTCTGTCCAAGGTCTTGAGTGTGATTCCTGTTCTTCCCAATGAGAAGCATCAGCCTGCAGACTCACTCTCCTCCTGCTGTGTTATCTCAAGACTGGCCATGGGTTTGGATAAGGATCGATTAGGCCCATCTGACTCTCACACCACGCTGCCTCCTTTCATCTATCTGCACCACTAATAAAAGTGACATTTTGGGCTCTGTCTTTCCTGTTTGACTATATTTCTCAAACTCTAAGTCCTGGAGTAGTGGGTGGGGTTAAGAAGAGGGTTGTAACTTAGATATTTCCAACACACTCTATAAGAACATAAAGAAATAAAAAAACTGAAATTTTATATTCTTGGAAAGATTTTTGGGCAGTCCAAAAGATTGCTTCTTTTACCTTAATTTATACTGTAATACTTTCTTTCCTATTTCTTCCTTATTTGTTTCTCAGTTTTGGTTAAGGCACAATTTAGGCTATTCGCCCAGGCTTTGGCCAGTGGAAAGACTGTATTCCCCCTGCTGCATAGCTCAGCCAGATCTGAGGGCCACTAGGAGGTGGCTTCAGCATTGATGGCAAACATTCATCTTTGTCAGGGGCCAAGGCAAGACTGATCCGGAAATGTTGGACTTGTCTCCCTTGACATTCTTCTGTAGACCTCTCTGCCACTCTATCCCCACCACTACATGCCAATTTTGTTTGTGAATCTTAGGGAATCAGATGGCAGCTTTACACAAACAGAACAAACTCTGTTAATGAACAAAATAAAATGGTGCCCTTTGATACTATCCTTTGATACTATCAGTCTCAGCCTGGAGAAAGGAGAAGAAAACCTGTCAAATTATTACGGATCCAAAGGCCAACAAAAGAAAAGACCATCAAAGAAAACTTGTGTCTGAGATGCTTTCCTTTTGGAAATTAGACTGACATTGAAACAGAGCAGGCAGCCTCAGGAATGCCCAAACTCATGAAGACAACTAACTCATACACTTTGTATGTTTTTTCTCATCTGTAAAGTGGCAGTGTTATAATATAATATCTACCTGACAAGAGTTGTTTCTGACATTGAATTATAATAAATCATGTTGTGAATAAGAATCACTTCAGCATGTGTGATTCAAACTTGTATATCGACAGCATGACAAATTACTGCATATTA
>NW_012148619.1:403760-407872 GCF_000956105.1 Propithecus coquereli | reverse complement strand
TTAGAATTTTGTTATGGCAGTATGCCACGTTAAGGTATACATTTCTATACAATTAAAGAGGGCTAATTTCTGTTATAAATAAACCCAGTTATCTCTTGTGCCATATACAAACCCAATAGAAGTTTTTTTTCTTGTTTAGGTAAATAATCTAGGCTCATTCCAGTTTAGCAGGGAGGGGGTGGGCTGTGTTTGGCATGGTCATTCAGGGATCCAGGCTGATGAAGGCTCTGCCATTTGCAACACATAGCTTCCAAAGTGACTCTCACCATCATTGTCAAACAGCAAAGGAGGTAAGTGAAACAAAAAAGAATTGCATGAGAACAGGCTGGCACAAGGCATCTACCACTTTTACTCACATTCCACTGGCTAAAACTTAGTCCCATGGCCTCAACCAACTTTAAGAGAGGCTGGGGAATTTGGTTTGACCCTATGCCCACGTAGAAGAAGAGAATATAGATTTTAATGAGAAGGTAGCATATATTGTTTGAATTTTTAAAAATTCATTATTTTTTTTGTAATACAACCAAATAGTTTTATTTATTTTTCTTATCTTCAGTTTGAGCAGTTTTGCTACTTGGCATTTATTTATTCTAGGAAAATAACTGGACAAATGAACATTGACATAGGTACAAGGATGTACTGCAGAATTGTTGGTAAGACAGGGAAAATTGGAAATAGCCTAAGGGATAAATCCTCAGGGATTGGCTACCGTGTAGCCTTTGGGACAACGATATAAAGAGCTGTATCCATTGATTAAAAGATGTTTATGTTGTATTAAGTGAGCAAAGGAAATTATAGAACAATATGTGTGATATGACCTTTGCATATTTGTGTTATGCATTATAGTTTAGAAGTATTTCAATAATGGTGATTCATGGATGGTTGTATTATTGGTAATTTTTATTTCTTTTCTATTTTTCCTAACAGTAATGTCTATGTTTTGTATAGTGAATATAGATTACTTTGGTAATTAAAGGTCAAGAAATGTTGACAGTTGTGGGACAACCCTTTCGCAAGTTTCCGCGTCCTATTCTCCAGTGTGGAGAGCCTTCCCTGTGTGGTCCTAGCTGTTAGTTAGAGAAATAGCTGTTTGATGTTGAATTGCCTGGGTTGCTCTATATTTTGTTTATTCAAGTGTTCTCCAGCTTTTCCCTCTGTACCCAGTAGTACCCAATAGTAGTATAGCTCTTTATAAAACACTTTCACATAACTTTCTTATTCAATTCCTACAATAATGCAGAGAAATGAGTAGTTATTTTTCTGATCAGGGATCCCATTCAGAATGATGAAGTGACTTTGTTATTGTCATATCCCATGAGAGCTGGGGCCAGGCTGTGGGCCCAGGTCTTCTCCACCCTGCTTGTTCTCAACCCTGGCAGCACCTTCAAATCACCTGGGAAATTCACTAATTCCTTGGTCCCTCCCCAGAATAAGTAAAAAAAAAAAAATAACTCTATATTTTGTAAAACTCCATGAATGACTCTAATATGCAGTTAGCTGAAGAGCATCTGTGCTATGCCAGGCTGCCAAAGGTCTGAATTCACAGGGGCCTGTGTTACGGGGAGTTGGGGACATGCTCTCCAGCATCACTGCCAGTCGTGGTGGTAGAGACACCCTGAGAGGTGAGCTCGGTGCCTGGCCTGGTAAAGGAGACTTGCTTAATCCTTGGCACTTGCAGCAAAACAAAAGCCAAAAAGCCAAGGTGCTCACTTAGGCCTGAGAGAGAAGTGGTGCCAACACCTTAAGGTCTCTTCCCAAAGATTCTGGACCAGCCCAAGGCAAATCTGTAGGAAAGAGAAATTCTTGTCTCCTCCAGTGTCCTCCTTCCCACTGCACCTTCCTCTTCCATCACTTCCCACATACCCAACATCAGGTCAGTCCCTTAGTACCTTGGTCTTCCCCAGTCCCCTTCTTTACTTCTGTGTGAACTTGCTCTCAGGCAATTCACAAGGCAGGGAAGATTCCACAAACCAATTCATATTAAAGTACTGTTGACTGATGATAGCTTATTGTTATCATCTTTCTCATGAGCATTCGTAGATTAATAAGGCTTAATCCAGAGAAATGAGTCTCTAAGATTGGACATGAGGAAAGGTGGAAACTTTCGAGAGGACTTTGAGGACATTACGGACAAGGAAGACATTATGGTGCTCCTTGCATACCTGGCATGTTTGTCCTTTGGCTCTTAATGGGGGGTGCTATTCAATTATTTATTTACCAAATATATAGTAAACATTGTCTATGTGCCAGACATGGTCTAGGCATGGGAGGATACAGCAATGGGCAAAATAGACAGAAGTCCCCGCCCACGTGGGACTTACTAGTGGGGAAAACAGATAGTAAATACAACAAGCAAAATGGAGGGTATGTTAAATAGTGATAAGGGTGATGAAGAAAAATAAAATAAGGGCAGGTGGTAGGATCAGGAGAGGAAGGCTGAAAAGATTTAGTGAGTAGAGACCCAGAGGTAAAAGAGGGCACCATGTCAGTATGTGGCAGGACAACATTCAAGGGAGAGGCAATAGTAAGTGCAATGGGGTGCTATGTTCCTGGGGTGCTATGTTCCTGGCGTGGTTGGAACAGAGAAAGAGAGAGGGAAAGGAGTAGGAAATGAGGTCACAGATGATAGCAGGGCTCAGAATACACAGGGCCTTGTAGGCCATTGTATAAATTTTGACTTTCATCCTGGGTGAGTGAGTACTGAGATGTTGTGTATTGAATGAAGGGGCACAAGCTCAGATTTGGAGTGACCTATCAGGAGGTGATCACAGCCATCTTGTAGGAGATGGTGGTGACTCATCAGGGGGGTATAGAGGAGGTGGTGAGAAGTGGTTGAGTTCTGGATATATCTTGAAGATGGAGCCAACAATTATTTATTAATGGAGTAGATGTGTGGTGTGAGGGAAAGTGAGGCAAGAAGGATGACTGATAGCTTCTGGAAGGATGGAACTGACATAAACTGAGGGGCTAGCACACATTTCCAGGGGAGGATAAGAAACTCATTTAATACTGTGTTGAGTTTGGACCTGTTAAATGTGAGAGTCTGTCAGATATTGAGGGCAAAATGATAAGGAAGCATTTGGATATTGAATGCGTAAGCTTGGATTTTAGGGTGACATCTGGGCTGGGTATCTAAAGTTGGGTAGGTGCTTATGTCAAGAAATCCAGATAGACGCAAAACAGCAGAGGGCATAAGCACAGGCTCTGAAGCCAGATTTCTCGGCTACACTCCTAGCAAATGATCTAACCTTTGGGCATGCAGTGTTCTCATCTGTAAAATGGAAAAAATAATTGTACTGTCTAACTGAGGGAGCTGCTGTGATAATTAAGTTGGTAAAATATTTAAAGTATATAGTTAAAGGCCTGGCAACTGGGGAGTGATGAAAATGTTAGTTGTTTTTATTGTTGTTATTATTTTGTTACTAGTTGCCTTCTTTAATAGTTTTATTTATTTATTTTTGAGGGTTTCAAAATAATTTTTTTATTTCAGAATATTACGGTGGTACAAATGTTTTGGTTATGTGGATTGCTTTTGTACTGCTTGAGACAAAGTTGTAAGTGTGCCCATCACCCAGATAGTGTATATTATACCTGTTAGGTGTGATTTCACCCATCACCACCTCCCCCTAACCACCTGCTTGACTTCATTGAGTTTTACTTCCTTCTGTGCACATGAGTGCTGTTCGGTTAGTTCCCATTTAATAGTGAGTACATATGGTATTGTTTTTCCATTCTTGGCAATACTTTACTGAGGAGAATGGTCTCCAGCTCCATCCAGATTATTACAAAAGGTATTACTTCATTTTTCTTATGGTTGAGTAGTACACTATGTTATACTTGTACCATATTTTATTAATCTACTCGTGAATTGATAGGCACTTGGGTTGATTCTATATCTTTGCGATTGTAAATTGTGCTGCAATAAACATTCGAGTGCAAGTGTCTTTTTGATAAAATGACTTTTTTTCCTTTGGACAAATACCCAGTAGTGGGATTCCTGGATCAAATGGCAGGTCTACTTATAGTTCTTTGAGGTATAGAGTTTGTGCTAGTCTGCAGTCCCACCAAAAATGCATGAGTGTTCTCTTCTCTCTGCATCCATGCCTGTAGGG
>NW_012148619.1:401442-403710 GCF_000956105.1 Propithecus coquereli | reverse complement strand
TATGTGGTGTGTTGTGTGTGTGTGTCTCTAATGGGCCAGGCTGAAATGGCACTTATGCTCACAATCAAGTTGCTAGAATTTAGTCATATGATCATACCTAATTGCAAGGGAGTCTGGAAAATAGAATATAGCTGTATTCCCAGGAAGAGGAGGAGAACAAAAATTTTGGTGAACAGCTAGCAGTTTCTACCATAATCAGGCTTTCTGGTCATCAAATATCCAGGCGCTCCCTCCTGTTTTCATAGAGAACACACTTGTCTTCTTCCTTAAGGGAGATAACACAAACTTGGGTCCAAAATCTATATAAGGTTCAAAGGCAAGTGTCCCTGGGTGATGCCCAGTCTTCTCAATCATATCCAGATATGGTTGCGAATGGTCTGATGACCTGTGTATTCCAAAGATACATTATTTCTCACCCTTCCTCCCTCTACCATCAACACACACACACACACACACACACACACACATACAGTATACGGTGGAGTTGGGACAAGATATTATGACTATAGTAAAAACTCCCATTCAGGAAGGGGAGGAGGGGGAGTCATACAGCTATCACGGGATCATGGCAATGATGGAACCAGGCCAAGCAGGCTTTGCGAACACCTCTTCCCTGGCAGTAGGAGAAGTGGGCTTTCAGTTTTATAATTTATATGCTTTTCAATAAATCCTGATTCTGCTATCATGGAGGGACTCCCTTGTCTACTGAATGACCCTGGCTCCCTGCTCTGGGCACCTCTTCCTTGTCCATCCATGATCCTCTGTACCCATGTATGAAGTGAAAACCAGAGTGCACCTTCCTCAGGGGCTGCATAGCTCTCCCAGATTGCTTTCTGTTGTGCTAATAATGGGACTGCCCAAGAATTCTTTAAAGGTTTGAATAGTTAAAGCTTTTTTAGTTTAGGCACAGGTTTCTTTGACAACATAATTTCCTCAAATATTTAGCTGCCTTCGGATCTGTTTGCTTTCAGTGAGTTCCAAGTGAGAATAACTATACCCAAATTCTTTTGTAAGACATAATGCTTAAGTCTTATCTATTTCCTCATTTCCTCAGCCCAGTGCTTATCTGTCTCAAATTAATGTGTCTTTCTGTCAGCCATTTGAAATGAGAGGCTTAGGTGGGAAGGAAACATACTTAATATGATACTGCCATAGTGTTAAATACTTGTTTAACTAATAAGAAATGATGGAGGCTGCAAAGCATATTTTTAGTCACATTTCCTACTATTTGTGGTTCAATTTCAGTTAACATTTTCAGTTCTGCAAAGCCTAATTTTTTGGACTTTCTCCATTCTCTTTGATTTCTGCTTGCGATCAATTCTTTCTTGAGCTCATCTCTTTCTTGTAAATCCTTCCTAAATGCAACAAGAAATAGTCAGCATACTCTCCTAATATCCCTTTTCTGATCACCTCCCCAACAGCTACAACTGTAGAATGCACTTGGCCTGCCTTCCAAGCCAGAGACTTTACCAAATGCTTTGTCATTATATATCATGGGTCTCCAGTAAAGAGTTTCCTCACCACACTCTATGTGACCGCTAAGCCATTGCCCCGTATGTTAGAATTTTGTTATGGCAGTATGCCACGTTAAGGTATACATTTCTATACAATTAAAGAGGGCTAATTTCTGTTATAAATAAACCCAGTTATCTCTTGTGCCATATACAAACCCAATAGAAGTTTTTTTTCTTGTTTAGGTAAATAATCTAGGCTCATTCCAGTTTAGCAGGGAGGGGGTGGGCTGTGTTTGGCATGGTCATTCAGGGATCCAGACTGATGAAGGCTCTGCCATTTGCAACACATAGCTTCCAAAGTGACTCTCACCATCATTGTCAAACAGCAAAGGAGGTAAGTGAAACAAAAAAGAATTGCATGAGAACAGGCTGGCACAAGGCATCTACCACTTTTACTCACATTCCACTGGCTAAAACTTAGTCCCATGGCCTCAACCAACTTTAAGAGAGGCTGGGGAATTTGGTTTGACCCTATGCCCACGTAGAAGAAGAGAATATAGATTTTAATGAGAAGGTAGCATATATTGTTTGAATTTTTAAAAATTCATTATTTTTTTTGTAATACAACCAAATAGTTTTATTTATTTTTCTTATCTTCAGTTTGAGCAGTTTTGCTACTTGGCATTTATTTATTCTAGGAAAATAACTGGACAAATGAACATTGACATAGGTACAAGGATGTACTGCAGAATTGTTGGTAAGACAGGGAAAATTGGAAATAGCCTAAGGGATAAATCCTCAGGGATTGGCTACC
>NW_012148619.1:389436-391237 GCF_000956105.1 Propithecus coquereli | reverse complement strand
TTCTGTAGGTTGTCTATTTGCTCTGTTGATTGTTTCCTTGGCTATGCAGAAGATTTTTAATTTAATCAAGTCCCATTTATTTATATTTGTGGTAGCTGTGATTCCTATTGGGGTCTTCTTCATAAATTCTTTGCCTAGGCTGATTTCTAGAAGAGTTTTCCCAACATTTTCTTCTATAATTCTTATGATTTCCTGTCTTAGGTTTAAGTCTATTATCCATCATGAATTAATTTTTGTGAGTGGTAAGAGGTGCAGATCCTGTTTCAGTCTTCTACATGTGGCTATCCAATTTTCCCAGCACCATTTATCGAATAGGGATTCTTTCCCACCAGTATATATTATTGTCTGCTTTGTCATAGATTAGATGACAATATGTGGAGGGTTTTATATCTGGGTTCTCTGTTCTGTTCCATTGGTCTCTATGTCTCTATTTTTGTGCCAGTACCATGCTGATTTGGTTATTATAGCCTTGTAGTATAGCTTAAAGTCTGGTAAAGTGATGCCTCCAGATTTTTTCCTTTTGCTTAAGGTTGCTTTGGCTATTTGGGCTATTTTCTGGTTCTAAATGAAGCGTTGAATTTTTTCTAGATGTGTGACAAATGATGTTGGTATTTTTATAGGGATTACATTGAATCTGTAAGTCACTCTGGGTAGTATGGACATTTTGTTGATTTGAAGTCTGTATTATCTGATATGAGAATCGCTATACCTGCTTTCTTTTGATTTGCATTTACATGGAATATTTTTTTCCATCCCTTCACCTTGAGTCTGAATGAGTCCTTGTGGGTTAGAAGTGTTTCCTAGAGACAGCAGATACTCAGCTTGTATTCTTTTTTATCCATTCAGCTAGTCTATGTCTCTTGAGTGGGGAGTTCAAGCCATTCATATTTATTGAAAGGATTGACAAGTGGGATGCATTTCTGTTCATCCTGTTGTGTAGAACCTTATTGCTTTGTTTTACCTCTTGAGCTATTATTTTATAAGGGCTCTGAGCTTTAGCCTTTGGGTGATTTTACACTGGTGAGTGTCTATTGTGCTGATCAATGTATAATGTAGGTCTGAGTACTTACTGTAGGGCAGATCTGGTCTTGACAAATTTCCTCAGTGTTTGCTTGTCTGAAAGAAATCTTTATTTCTCCCTCATATAAGAAACTTAGTTTTGCAGGATACAAAATTCTAGGCTGGACATTATTCTGTTTAAGAAGACTGAGGATGGGGCTCTTGTCCCTTTTGACTTGTAAGCTCTTAGTTGAGAAGTCTGCAGTTAGCCTGATGGGTTTTCCTTTGTAAATTACCTGATGTTTTCACATTATGGCTCACAGGAGTTCCTCCTTCATGTTAACTTTGGCCAGTCTGATGATTATGTGTCTTGGTGATTGCCTCTTGGTGATGAGTCTCCCAGGTATTTGTTGAGCTTCTTGTACCTCAATATCTAAATTTCTAGCAAGACCATGGAAATTTTCCTCAATTATTCCCTCAAATAGTTTTTCTGACCCTATGTGTTTTTTTCACCCTCAAGGATGCCTATGATTCTTATGTTTGGCCTCTTTACATAATCCCATATTTCTTGTAGGCTTTGTTCATTCCTCTTATTTCTCTGTTCTTTATCTTTGACTGACTTGTTTAATTTGAAGGTGTTGTCTTCAAGCTCTGAGATTCTTTCTTCTGCGTGGTCTAGTCTATTCTTAAAACTTTCCACTGTGTTTTGTATTTCCTTGAATGAAATTTGTCATTTCCAGATGTTCTATTATATTTTTTAAAATAATTCAATTTTTTTAGTGAATTTTTCATTCATTTCCTG
>NW_012148619.1:384685-386691 GCF_000956105.1 Propithecus coquereli | reverse complement strand
TCATGCTATGACAATAGGCAATCAGTAGAAACATCCTTCAAATATCAGCTGAGTCCTTTTCATACACAAAGGTGACATATTGGCAGTATCCAGTTTTATTCATTTCTGTCGAAAGAGGTGTTGCTTTAAACACGATTATGTGATGAAATCAGCAGTGCAAAAACGGAGGCTGTTTTCTATAATTAATTTGGTATTGATAGAAAACACTTTCATCCTCCCCTTATTCCTTATGTTGTTGAGGTGATGGTCAGACCAGGTGATGTGAGTGACTTTGAGGCAAGGGTACAAAGCTGCGAGGTCCCAGGAAATATTTAAGCCATCCGGTAAAATCCATTGGGTCACCCTGGAGATTCCCCCTCATATTTCAGAATCCTTTAACTTTGGACATTTCTTCAGTTACAGTATCTTGGTTCCCAGTCTTGACCGTGGCTCTGGGCACCTTCTCCCCTCCATCTCAGTGCTACCTCCTGGATGCCATCTGGACTGTCTTCACATCTTTGTCTTGTGAATTATGTCCAGAACCTGCTCCCTACTTGCTACTTTCTTGCACTTATCTAGCAGCTGTTTCTTTAATAATCAAAACTCTATTTCCCCAGTTGGCTGAGGAGGGAGAATGTCCTCATGGGTGAGATTTGTTAGACCTGTGGCCATAACTCTTCTATTAAGGAAGGTAAAAGGCCTCTTGGCTGAGACTACAGATTTCCAAACCCGGCAAGTGTCCTTATGATTTTGACAGTGTGGACCTTCCCATTCTTAGGGTGAAGGTTCAGTCTTTTCTTTTCCTGGGAGGTGAGATTGAGCAGGGCACCTTTAGTCCAGACATGTGGACAGATATGTCCTCAGAGCACATGAACCTTGACCTGAACTCACTGAAAAGTGGCACGGAAAATACTCACTGTCTGTAATTCTTTCTTTGCCTCATCACCCACACACTAACCTTCAGTGACTCCTGCCAGCTGTACCTCTAAAATATATCCATTATCTGCCCACTTTTTCCCATCTTTTCTGCCTGCCACCCTAGTCTGTATCTCCAGTATCTCTTACCTGCAGTCTTGTGAGGACCTCCTAGTGGGTCTTCCTAGTTCCACTTGTGTGCTTGCACAGCTGATTCTCTGCAGGGCAGTTAAAGTAAACTCATAAATTGTAAACCAGATCATATATCTTCCCTGCTTGGGAACCACTGGCTTCTCAAAAGGTCCTGTATGATCTGGTCCCAGCCTATCTCGCTGACCTCGCCTAGTCCCACTCTCCACTTGGTCACCATGCTGAGCCACAGGACTTTGTTCTGTTCATTGAACAGTACGAGCTTGTTCTAATCTCAGGGCCTTTGCATCTGCTTTTTCATCTGCCAAAAAAGTTCTTTGCCATGATCTTTCTTGGTTGGCTCCTTTTCATAAAACTCTTAGTTGTAAGCTTACTGCCTTAGAGAGGCCTAATTGTGCTGTCCGAACGGGTTCTTTTCTGCCTTTCCACCATGTCTGTTCATACAACAAATATGTATTGAGTGTCAGCTATGTTTCAGGCGCTGGGAGTAACACAGTAAACAAGACAAACAGCAATTCTTGCCTTCATGTGTTTTACATGCTAGCGTCCCATCAGGCTGTTTGGATTACTGCCCTCTATTGGCATTCTTATTGGTTTGGTTGTTTTGGTTCTTTCTCTCTATACCCTACCCCTAGACAGATTGGGAAGAATAAATAAATTTCTGGGTTTTTCCCATATCCCTATAGTGATCAATCTGAGGGGGCAGATGTTAGAAGAATCTGCAGACATCAAGGACCAGAGTGGGCACAGTGCATTGCCCTTTGTTGCTGCCCCTTTGCTTAGGAGAACATTTTGGAGCATGGGCACACCTACACACAGTTCATGGACAATGCTGGTTAAAGGCAGGTCACAGATGGCATGGTTAACACAATTTTGAGACAATAGTGCACACCCAATTATCTCTTGGTAACGTTAAATTTTGTTTCGTAGGGTAGAATCTTTTAGACATTGTTTTTCTCTAT
>NW_012148619.1:382350-384635 GCF_000956105.1 Propithecus coquereli | reverse complement strand
TCTGTCATTTGGATATTTTCATTTTGGTTGGTATCCATTGGTAAAGAGTTGTTGTTTCCTTTTGGGTTTGTCCTTTCACTCTGATTTTTCATATTTCCAGAGTTCTTTCACTGATTCCTTCTCATCTGGCCTCTGAATTGAGTCCTGGGGATAATGGGTCTGACTTGCAGGCCTGTCCCTAGGACCCCAAAGATCAGTCAGTCCCTCACCATAGCAGGGAGAAGGGTGCTGGTCCTGAGTTTTCTATTGAGTGCTCAGGCAGGTTTGATGATCCTCTCAGTTTGCTTCTATTCTTCTGTCTTCCCAGAAGTGTGAATTGTGTTGAGTCCTCCAGCTCAATCTCTGGTATGGCAGGTGGTACTTGTGTATATGAATCAGCCACAACCTGTATGCTTGAGTTGGAAGATGCTATGATGAGCTATATAGTTATTCTCCCTGTCATTGCTTGATGTTTGTGTGAAAGAGTCAGCTGCCGAGATGTTCTTTTGTGCCCATGGTAGACTCTGGTTTCCCAGGTGTAGTACTTCAGTGCCCCAAGCTTTAGGATGTATCCTGTAGCTCCCAGGAGGTTGCTTGTTCTCCACCACCACTGAGGTTGGGGGAGGAGCAAGGCAGATCATGGCTAGGTTGCAGGAACCTAAAAGCTTTGCAAAGCCTTGGTGGGGCTCGAAGTTGCTTTTCTGTCCACTAGGGAGAACTTCTGATAAGAGGGTCAGGACAAACTCTTTAAACCAGGATGGCTGTTCATGGGGAAGGTGTCTATACACTTGACTGCTAAGGTCTCATGCTGGGATCTTTCCGCCCTTATCCAGTAGCCCAGTTTTTCTGCAGGTAGGGGTGGGTGCTCCCCAAAATCGCCACTCCTTGGACACCCACAGCACCCTCCCATCAGTTTATCCACATGTGCTCCCTCACCACCGGGGTCCAGCTCTCAAACTTCTCCCCAGTTTGTGTGTCTGACCCACTCTCCTGCATGTCTGTGAAATACCAGTGGGCAGGGAGTTCTAAGATTGTGCACCCCCTTTTCCACTACAAGTCCTCAAAGGAAGAGCTGTGGGCCCCACTATCTATGGGTACCTCATCCTGGAGTATGTGCCCACTGGAGAGAAATGACTGCTCACAAACTTCTTGGATCAAACTGCTCTCCATGCTATAATAAGTGGGGGAGGGGCTGCAGCACCTGGTCAGCCAGTGCACCTGAGTGTGAGGTGTTTGGTTGCCATGGAACCAAGGGCTAGGCTATTCCTCTCTGAATGCCACACCCTTATCCCTGCAGTTTTCTAGCAGGGGGGATGGGCGCAGTTCCAAATCCCCTTTTCTCAGCTCCTCACCACACTCTCCTCATTGGATATGTCCAGGCGGGTTTCCCTGCCACACAAGTCCAGCTCTCAGATTTCTCCTCTGTGTCTTCCTGTGCTCCTCTCATGTCCAGGGGGGCACCGGGACTGACTTGCTTCTCTAAGCCAGTGGCGTGGGACCCTGTGAAATGCTGGTGGGCAGAAAGTCCCCAAGTTGTACACCCCTGTTCCACCACAAGTCCTCAAGGGAAGAGGGGTGGGCCCCACTCTCTGTGGAGACCTCAGCATGGGATGCATGCCAGCAGGAAAGAAGCGGCCATTGGTGAACTTCTGGGCTCAAACTATGCTTATGGTTGTAACAGATGGGACAGGGGGTGCAGCTCCAAGTCAGCCCGAACTCAAACTGCTTTCTCAGTTGCAGTGGGTAGGGGAGGTGCAGGCGAGGCCTGGCCTCTCATGGCAGTCTCCTGGGGGGAGGGGGCGGGATCCCCTCACAGAGTGCCCAAACTGCTGGGATCTGCTAATTCACCCCATTATTCCTTGTTTGCCACTGTGCTTGGGCTCATGGAGAGTGGAAAAGCCTTCAGTAAACTCAGTGTCCTGCTGCTCACCGAAGGCAAATAGGAGGGGGATGGGAATTCTCCTTACCCTTTCACTGGGCTCTATATCTCTCTGGGTTTGATCTCGTTGAGATCTTGTCCTCTTTATGTTCTTCTTTCTTGGCTTCACAGTTTTTCTCCATGTGGTCCCCAGCCGTCTCTGTGATCCACACCTGAGCTGTGAGTCCTCTTCGCTCTCCTCTATCCGATATCCTGCCTTCCAGCCAGGATGGTCTGACAGGTGACATCTGTAATTGGCCATCTTCCCCAAATCCCTTTTTTAATAGTTTAAAATGCTTTTTTGTATATTATCTCATTTAATCTTCAGAAGAAACATATATAAGGTAGATCTAAGGTAGATTTTAATTTTCTTATCACAAATGAGGAA
>NW_012148619.1:373658-379190 GCF_000956105.1 Propithecus coquereli | reverse complement strand
GAATCAGAGAAAATCTCACCATTGTAGGAAGTTTTTATTGGACATGCTGGTCTAAATTGTGTTTCTGTGGTTTTTGCCCACTTGGATTTGTAACTAGCCTTTTTCCTAGTTATGACTTGAGAGAAGTCAGAAAATTAAAAATAATGTTTTTTTGAAATTGGAGATTATCTGATATAATCTCTTAATACAATTAATGAATAAATAGGTTGAAAGAGGTTAGGTGACTCCAAGGTCATTTGGCTAAATCTTGGACGAAGTCACCTGAAGTGGGTATTCAAATTAGTTAAGTAACCTTAACTAATTGCTTGCTATCAAATTGTCCATCTGCAAAATGGGAACAATCACAAGAGCCCTTCCTCAGAATGACATTGAAGTAGCCTTCCAGCATATACAAATGCAAGCTGCTGAGTAAGTAGCATCTCATATCATTAAATGTAATACTGGCTTTGCCAGGACACTATGAACTCTTTCCTGTAATTCATTATGGATATTTTAGGGAAATTGATTCAAAAAGAAGCTAAATCAAAATAGTCATCAGCATGATTGGGTCCAAAGATGAATTACACTTTCTATTTTGTTATCATGTTGACAGTAGTTTCTCCTAATGAGATGTTTCTCATCTCAAAGGGTGGTGTAAAATGTCTAACACTTTGGAAGCTTTGAAGAGCCCTTAAGTGATGCTGTTTGCAGCCTTTCAGATCTAGTTGACATCTTCAAAGAAGTGGCAAAGCATGTTCCTGTCTGTCCATTTGGCCTGGTATGACTGATGCACTGGCCCTCTTCAAAAGAAAGGTCATGGAGTTCAACACTGCTTCCCTCTGTGGAATACCCTCTCAATTCGGTGGTGCATTCATTGCTCTGGGAGAATGCTTTGAGGTATGTGTGTAGTGCCTGAAAGATGATACACAAAGCCCCTGTTTGATCACTGGTTTGGACTTGACTTTCATTTTGGTGGATGTGTGAAGAGAAGGGCTGGGGTGAATGTCTGCAGGCAGGGCAAGAACAATGAGTGTGTTCTGGTTATGAACTCATGTATTATGTACCTACTAGGCACCAAGCAGAATACTTGCTTATAAGAACCCTATGGGATAATTATTATTGTCCTCTTGTACAGGTGAGGAAGTAAATGTCTCCTGTTGTACAAAAAGGAGTCATGATTCTAACTGAAGTTATTTGGCTCCAGAGCCCCCATTCTATCTACTGTATTATTTTGCTTTATTTGTATAGTTAAAAAATGCATTTGGATCTATTTTATCATTTGACACTACTCATATCCTGTGAGGTGGAATGGCAGGTGTCAGCATCCCTTTTGCTTAGATGGATCCTCTGCGTGGAGCAGTGATTTGTCCAAGGTCAAATAGTAAAGGTGAATGTCTAAGGCCCATATATACACTTAGCCTGATACCTACGGAAACTGTCAAAACACCAAAATAGATAGGATATATTGCTGAAAGCTGATAGTATTCTGTCCATAAAGTATGATTCTGAAGGCGGCAGAAACTCTTGTGTAGCCAGCACTCCTCGTGTGATGAAACATTTGTTCTGTGTGTTTTGATGAAGTCCCTGGAGCTCTGATACTGCTGTGTCACAGAATGGCATTTCCTACGACTTTCTGGAAAAATAGAAGAGTATTTAAACACCGAAAAGCACCTGATGGGGATACAGAGACCAGTGATTAAAAACACACGCTGAGGCCCCTGGGAATGCTGGTTTCAGGGATTCTGGGATGCAAAATGAGTGTCAAAATTGAGGCACAAATCTTTGCTGGCCCCGCTGAGAGGAAGTTACTTCTACCCAGCTGCGTAAACGACCGCATTGGAAATGTCAGGAAAAATGAAATTCTTTTTTGGAGGGGGACTATTAAAAAGACAGTACTAATAGTAAAATTAGCAATGAATTAGCTTTGTTGTACGAGGTCTGCGACAGCATCATTTTTTGGCACCAGGACAGTCTCTTATGCACATAGGGGTAGAGCATTTGACAGGTTTATTATCTTCCCCCATAAAATGGTTATTGCCTCTTGATTCCTATACCATATATCACACAGTTCATAAATTGATTTACAAATCCCGTAATATCAAATGTCTCTTCTGATCAGCCCTTCAGCCTTTTTAACATTTATATGATTTCCTTTGACAGAGCGTGGTGTAGTTTTTTCCTGGTGTTGAAGGCTGGGGGAACGAAGGGGTAGGTGACTTGGAGAAGTCTGTGAAGTCTGATTGACAGATTTAGTGGCCACGGAGCACAGCAATTGGATTATACTTGATAGATGTACTGTGATGAAATGTAACACTGTCACTGCTTTGGTCTTGACAGTTTTGGAGAAAGATATTGAATGCTATGCCAAAAGTATCACTGTGGTGATATTTGGATTGCAGGGGTCTGTGGACTGTGAACTTGAGCTCATCAAGGGTGAAAAAGAAATTTTTAAAAGCTGTTAGCTGTGTCAATTCTCATGTAACCAGGTTGCTGTATATTTCACATCACGTTGTGCAAAATCATACAAGGCGTGTGTAGGAAGTCAGGCCAGGGGGAGGTATCAGGGGCATTTGATTTAAAGCCTTATGAAGCCAAAGATTTGGAATTCTGTTTCAGACAGATAAGTCTGAATAGGTTTCCGGTACTGCTCACATGTTCCATTATTCATTCATTCACCCTTTCATACAAAAAATTTACTGATAAATTTGTAATTAGGGGGACCCTGCACTATTAGTTTGTTAGGGCAAATAGATGTCATTTGACAAGGTTGCATCAATATGCAATATTTACTATCCTGTCTGCTTAGAGTAGTAAGAAATATGGTCTTTCTCTTTGAGGATGCTCTTCTCAGGACAGGCACAAGAACCTTGGGATGCTAACTGAATCCAGATGGTCAGTTCAGGTTCTATTTTTCTGACCAAAAGCCTGCTTTCTACTGTGCATGCAACTGGTGTCTAGTGCTTCATAAAAAGGCTGACTCCTGTGAGGTCCAGTCCATAGAGATTGGGGGCAGACTGACTTTTGACATAGTGCAGAAGGGATTAGAAGAAAAATATGTCTTGAGTAATACTTAGGTACAGGTGCCCTATGGCAATGTTGACTCAGTAGAACAGTTTCTCTAGCCAGATTTTTTGATTACCTCAATACATTGCCTGAGGCTTATAAATACATATGCTGCTAGAATACGTGGTTTGGGGATGGTCTGGGGTTAGCCTTTTGGCAAATTCAGAAACAATGTCTTCCTATGCATTCATGGTGATTTTTAACCCAGGGGACTTGTTAGATCTTTCCTGCCAATAGGCCTTTATCAGGGACATCCTAGATCTTCCCCTACATGTTTTGATGTTTCAATACCTTCAAACTGAGAGGAAGAAGATTAAGGTCTTGAAATTTTACCTCTCAGAAAGTCTCATTGCTCTTATGCGCATTTCCATCCCTTCTAGCAAACTTCAAGCCTTATATTTCAGTTAGTATGGGGGAAGGGTGAAAGATCTATCAGTCAGTAGAGCTGGGTTCCATCTTCCCTTCAAAATAAGGGAAAGAGGAATCCTGCTTCACTAGGCACTCACCTACATCTACTGTGTGTCGGAAATTCTGTTAGGGTCCAGGGTTGCAAACTAAATAAAATTTTATTGGAACTTAGCCATACCCATTCCTTTACCATTATATATGGCTGTTTCACACTGCAGGAGCAGAATTGAGTAGTTGCAACAGAGCCCATGCAACCCACAAAGCCTAGAATATTTAGTATCTGGCCCTTTGCAGTAAAGAGTTTGTGAACCCCTGTGGTAGGTGCCGGGCATTCAGAAATGAAAACATGTTGTTGCTGTCCTTAAGGGGGAGCCAAAGTCCTAAGAGTTGTGGTATTGCTAAGCACCCTGAGTGCTGGTAGTATAGAAAAAGTAGTATTAGCTCTGACTCTGGGGCCTGGGAAAGGTTCCCCAAGGAAATCACAATGAACCTGGGTCTTGAATTGAGACTTAGCTTTCAACATGTGGGAAAGAGTGGAGGGCTGGGAGAAGAGCATTCAGGCATCGGGCAAAGCTTGTACAAAGGCACGAATGATCATAGTGTTCTGGGGAAATGCAGGGTGGCTGGAATGAAGCTGGGAGGCTCTGACCTGGAGGCAAGCTGCAAGTTCTCAGCACATGAGGCTAGCAGTAGCAGAGAGCCTTGCAAGCCGCACCTGGGCTTTTGGTGGGTTCTGGAGGAGAAGAGGGATTTCAGCAAAGAAATGACCTTATCTTCAGGTCTGTTCTTTGGAAAGACTACAACTTTCGCTGGATTGGAAGGGAATAAGACTAGAGCCAGGAGGACATAAAAAGGCCTGCTTAAAACTTACACATCGTTTCTTATATAACTGCAGCCAAGTTTCTTCCTTCAAAGAAGTTCTCTATCTCTATTACACTGATACCCTATCCTGGTTGTTAATAATTCCATATCAGGTATGATGGTTATGTGTTGACTTGGCCAGGGCATGAGGTGTCTGGATTAAACATTATTAGGGTGTGTCTGTGAGAATGTTTCTAGGTGAGATTAGCATTTGAATTGGAGGACTGAATAAAACAGATGGCCCACCTCCATGTAGGTGGCATCATCAAATCCATTGAGGTCTGAGTAGAACAAAAAGATGGAGAAAAGGGAATTCATTTTCTCTGTCTGACCACTTGAGGTGGAACATCAGTCTTCTTCAACTGGGACCTCCATTATCAGCTCTCTCGTTCTTAGAACTATACCACCAGTCTCCTGGATCTCCAGATGGTGGGACTTCTCAGCCTTCATAACTCTGGAGAATTCTGACTAATGCACCAGGTTTGTTTGCATTCAAAGCCTGAGCTCTCAAAAGCACCATTCTAATGAATCTTTCTATTGAATTAAAGTCCCAGCAAAGAGATCTTCTCCAGGAAACTGTCTCCTTCCTTGCCAAGTCATATTGCATGCATTCCTACTTTATATTTATTTTATTTCACTTTGATTATGATTATTTACATCTTTGCCTACTACAATGCCAGGTGCATAGTGGGTACTCAGGTTTACATTTGATGAATGGAAGAATGGCAGAGTGTGGCTAAGCACAGTCTTCGTGAACTGGGGAGCCAAAGTGGGTAGTGGGAGAGCTGAGAGTCACATGCCAATCTTCTTGGGAAACACCCTCACAGACACACCCAAAAATAATGTTTTACCAGTTCTCTAAGTATTCCTTAATCCAGTCAAATCGATACCTAAAATTAACCATCAAAGGGGCATTCCCATCAGTACCTCTTAGGACCACAGACTTCTTGTATTCACTTGCTACCCAGCCTTAGCCCAAGCTTTGGGGGAGTGAGTATCACTGGGGAGCTGCCTTTGTGCCTGCCAGCCAACGTGCCTGGCTCTTGTCCCCTGGCTCTGTTCCTGAATTTTGTCCATGTCAGAGCAAGCTCAGATCTTAGTAGGGGACATAGAACTTCTGGTGATGGTGCTGACACTGAGACAAACAAATGCCATGTGTGCCAGATCCCAGGGCATGCTCCATTGCAGCAGAAGGTGCCCAACCCTGACAGAAGTGGTTGA
>NW_012148619.1:349241-372698 GCF_000956105.1 Propithecus coquereli | reverse complement strand
ATTATAGTTACATAGTGAATAAATCAAAAAAGGAGAAGAGGGGATGTGAAAAATGCATCATAAACTGTAATATGCTCATAAATTGTAATGGAGAGAATTAATATATTATTTTATATATGCACATACATTTTTTAAAAAGCAAGAATAAAAATGGTTCAGAAATATGCTCTTGATTTAGCACTGGGACTGGGAGTCATTACTTCTCCTCTATAAAAAACCCAGAATTTATGTGGTAGTTGTTTGTAGAATTGTACTTCAATTAAGGAAGTTTGGCAAAAATTTTTAAGTCACAGGGATCTAGGATTTATCTACTTTGATCCTGATGATCTACACAAATTTAGGCAATTTATGTAATTTTTCTGATCCTTGATTTTCATTCTTATAAAATGTGGATAACACTGTCAGTGCTCTAAATGTATTGATAAATATTATTATTAGTTTATTTTTGACATCTTTCCTATCTCCTCTACATTCTCAAGAACATGGTCTGTGGTTATTTATTTAATTTCAATTATTATCATAAAGTCAAGTAACTTCTATTTTAAATAACATTTTTAAATTACAAAAGCAATGTGTAATCATGTAGAAAACTTAGAAAACAGAAGCAAAGAAGAATAAGAATACACATTTCTATCATCCTCAGAAATAAACATTATAAATTTTCTCAGTCTTTTTATGCATAAACATACCTTTTAAAAAAATTAATCATACTATACTGACTGTTTTGTAACCTGCTTTTTTTCACTGAATATATAGGAACATTTTTTCCATGTCATTAAATGTTCTACATCATTTTAAGTGGCTGTGTGCTGTGTCAATATAAAAAGCTGGGGACTTTTTGACTTGCAAAACAAATCCTCATTTTCTTTTGGCTTTGCTCTTTTTGGTGGGTGAGTAGAAAAAGATAGGAATTGTTTTTAAGGTATGTTTCACCTATTTGTTTTCCCTAATGATGGTTCAGTAGTTTGAAAGATGCGACTCAATCAATCGTACCTTATGCATGACAATGACAGGATTTAGTACGATAACCCTCTCAGGGAATTCATTGCCTGCCAAGACCTAGAGTTGGAAGATTTACTGATGCTAGAAGGTTTGCTATCAACAGGAGTCACATGAAAGGCATAGAGTTACCGTGGATCTTTCAGTTATTCTTGGCAGGAATGCCTGCCTTCCGCTCTGCCTCAACCACCTCTGGTTGCCTGAAATATGCAAACCAGCAAGTAACAAATGCTTTTTAGAAAAGTACTATTGCATTCAAATTGAAAATGGAGGAAGTTGATCAAAGAATAAAAAAAGAAAGGCATTAATAATTAATCATCCCAGGGCCATAAAGTCAGCTGTAAACCTTTAGCAATAAAAAAATTAAATGAAGAAGAAGTTAATGTTTTAAACAGAGATTTAAATTTTCCAGGGGAGAATTTGATAGCTGTACCAGATTGGGGAGCTGGCAAAATTTACAGGGGAAGTCCAAGTGTCTCATTCCACTAGAGGCTGCAGAAAGCATAAAGCAGTCATCAAATAAAACATCATTTACGTTATTTAGTATCATTGTGCAAAACCTTGGCTGTAAAAAGAAATGGCACTTTTGACCGACTGAGAATATTGTCCTATTCAGAACAGATTAAAGTGGCAAAAAATGTAGGAATGCTAAAAAAATACATCACTGCTGAGAGAAGCCCAGAGGAAATATTACAGAAATATTTAACATTAGAGAGTTGCAGGATTTCAAGTAATAATATTTATCTACCTTTCTCATTCAAACACCAAAGCCTAAATCGGTACCTGGGAGTATATGTTCATTGATAGGTCATCTCTGGGTGGGCTTAATAAATGATCAGGTCTTTGGACCCTAACAGAAGGTCAAACCAGATTTATTATCATGTCTGAGCAAAGTTGGTACATATTTTAGGGTTTCCCTGACAAATTCTTAAAAGTTGGAATTGAAATGATACAGATATTAAGACATTCCAGCATAGTGGTTAAGAGAACTTTAAGAAAAGAGATCCCTGCTTAAATCTTGTCTGTGCCAGTTACTGTGAAACTTTGGAGAAATTGCTTCTCTTCCTTGAACTTTTATTTCCTCATCTGTAAAATGGGAATGGAAATAATGGTATTCCCTGCATGGGGTGTTGGTTATGATGATTGAAATATTAGGTGTAAAGAATTTAATATAGGTCTGTGTACATAGTAAGCCTTCAGTAAATGACAACTTTTTACTGTATTTTTTTTTTTTTTTTGCTTAAATAATCACACAGAGGCCAGACAAATGTGTGGGAAATGTCTAGAAGACATAGTCTGGATGGTTTGTCATACCACAGCTTTGAAACTCTAGCTTAGTGCTACCTTAGGGTATGTAGGTATTTTGGTCACTTCCTGTAGATCCTCCAAAGATTTTTAGGAGCCTTTTCATTGGCATTCTGGAGAGACATTGGTTATGGGTACCTTGACGTCCATCATATATAATTTCTTTCTTTCTTTTTTCTTTTTTTTTTTTTGTAGAGATGGGAGTCTCACTATGTTGCCCATGCTGGACTTGAACTCCTGGGCTCAAGCAATCCTCCCACCTCAGCCTCCTGAGTAGTTAGGATTATAGGCATGTACTACCAGGCCCAGATAGAATTTCTTGGTCTAGGATATGAGGGTGGTATCTTCTGACTTTTCTCTTTAGATCCTGGTAAACGTTAGTGGGGAAAGTGTTAATAAGGATAATCTGAGCAGGTTCTCCTCCCAGCTCAGCTCTCCTGGATTTACTTACAGAAATATATTATTAATACTTAGTAACCCTAGGAAGGAATGTGCCAGCTGTTGAGAGGAATTAATACTTATTTAGCTATTTTTTAAAGCTCATTAAAGTTTATGGCAGTCTTATTTGTGTCCTGATGCTGTTTTAGCAAAGATCTGTCAATCTTCATTTAAAGGAAGCAGCTGGAATGTTGAAGGATGTTGACTTTCAGATTATTAGTATGACAAATGGAAAATAATACAAATCTTTGTAATTATTATAGTCCTTTTATTCCCAGCATTCTTTCAAATGAATTAAGTCCAATCGCTTTTCCTCTAGGAAGCTGGCCCTTTGCACATTTGTGAGACTTGCCCTCTGACTACCTTCTTCCTTCAGTCTTTCTGATTTTAATGCCACTATCATCCAGTCACCCAAACTAGAAACCTCAGTGTCATTCTACACACCTCCTGCGAACACGCAGTCAGCAAATCCCATCAATTTTAGTTCCCAAGACATTTCTGTCTTCTAGCACTTCCACCACTGCCTTAGTTCAGATGGTCGGCATCTCTTGATACCCTTTGACAGCCACCATGCCGCTTCAATCTTGACCCTTTCTAGTCAATAATTTCCAAGATATTTAGAATCTTCTTTCCAAAAGGCAAATATGATTGTATCATTCTTTGCTTACAAACCATTCGGTGAGTCTGATATTGCCCCTATCTATTTGGCCTACCTGCCACTCCTTTTCTGCTTTCTCTTAATTGGCCTATGTTTGAATCACACAGAATTACCTACAAGTCTCCAACAGGTCATGATTTTTCATGCCACGATATCCTCAGCCTGAAATATGCCCCTTCCAGTGTATCTTCTGTTGAGAACTGACAGAGATAGCTCATGGGATGCTTTCTCTGGGACCCATTCAGTGCCTTTATCCTTATCCTTCCATCTTTCCCCTCATCCCCATTCTGTGTTTCCAAAACGATGGACATATTCTGAGATTATAGCACTTATATTCTGCACTGTACTGATTACAAGCTTATTTAGCCTCACTCTGCTGTAGACTCCTTGAACATAAGAGTGCTGTCTCTTTATGTTAATTGCTAGGCACTCAGACATTGCACATAGTAGATGCTAAATAATACATGGTTGAATAATTGGATATAACGATGGATAAATGAGCATGTACGTTTGCTGTTTTCCTCGGTGTCCCTCTTGCTCTCATATCCTTACCCCATGCTGCTCTGCGGCTTCCTGGTATCTTCCACTGAGATCTCAAACCTGAGCCTGTTTTCAAAGGCAGCCACCGAATCATTCGTGATGACTTTTTCTTCCCTCATCAAAACTCCTCCTTTCTCTGTATTGATTTTAATAGCTGTTAGGAGCCAAACATTTGAATTTAAACCATTTCATTCTAAGTTGTGAATGACTCAGCACCCCCACATTTTCTATTTTTAAGAAAGAAATTTCTACTTCTAGTTTTAAAAAGAAGGCATAAATTCTTAGGTGAGATTTCAACAAAGATATTAAGCTAGAGGATATAGCTTTGCTCTTTCAAATTACTCCCTACTTTCAGTACACATAGGCCAGCCTGGCTTCACCAAAAGAACTTCCCTTTAATAAAATGAAGAGCTAATATTGTTGTTATAACCACAATAATAACTACTCTTTCATGAGTGCTTGCTACAGATCAGCTTCTGTGTTATGTCCCTTTTATACATGATTTCATTTAGTCCTCACAATAGCCTGAAAGATAGGTCTCATTTTTCCCATTCTGTAGTTGAGGAACAGAGACATAGTGAAGTCAAAGGACGTGCCCCGAGTCACACAATTAATAAGTAGAGGAACTGGGATTTGAACCTATATCCTTCACTTATATATATCCACATTCCACACTCAACTTATATCCATATTCAGCCCCTGTGCCAGGTGAGTCGTACAGTGACATTACAGAGAAACAGATTCAAAGAGCAAACGAGGCACCAAAAAGTGAAGACTCAAGGAGGCCATGGGGACATTCTATCAATTGTAAGTGGAGTGATAATAATAATGATCAATAATGATTAGTTCTTCTGGTGCACTAGACACTCTGCTCAGCATTTTCCATCCTTTCTGGGTAGTCAATCTTCAAAAAAACTCCAAGTAGCATATGAGGAGGAGAAAAATGAACATAGGAAATTGGACTCAGCTACTTGCCCAAGTTGCTCAGCTAATAAACAATAAACAATGACCACTCTTATTTTATCAGTGTGATTGGAAAAAACCGCAAAAACCCTGAGCCTCAATGTAGATTTATTTTAATAAAGGCCTTGATATATAAATATTTTATTTCTATTATTGGAGCCATCATACTTGGAAGTATGCAATTTCCAGGGCCTTTCTACTTTGGGTTGTATCATCCACACTGCTATTCCCTTGATCTTTCAGAAAAATGTTTATATTTCTTTTTAGAAGAGAAATCCTAAGTGCTAATTCAATAAATTGCCTGTAAGTAAGGCACTGGGACCTGTTGATGTGCATTTGCTCCAGCTCTCTAAACATCCCTTTATTGGTCTTGATAGACGGCTAATTCCTCCCAGGCTCCATTACTTCTAACTTGTACAAATGTCTTTTCTTTCTTTTCAGGGTTGTGATAGGAATGAGGTCAATATTTCAAAGGCATAATTAATTTAGCATGGCTCCTCCTTCATTAGGAAGCTCATTTTCTCCCGAGCCTCTCTCTTTCTCAATATGTCTGCAAAGCCCCTCTTCATTCTCCTTAATTCCTTTTGTAAGCATGCATTCACTTTTCTTTTTCTTTTGTTTTAGGTTTCTGACCCTGTTTTCATTCTTTAACATTCTTCAACCTCACGGAAGGCATACATTCTCCTTACAATTTTTATTCTATCTTCAGTGCCAATTTATTTTTCTTTCAGGGGTCTGTGGGTCAAACTCACTGTTGTTCCAGCTGCTTGGTGGGAATGCCCACGGGGTAAGTGGCAGACTAAGTTACATTCTGGTGGGACAGCAGCATCTATGATTAGCACAGAAGAGAAGTGCTTAGACTGCAAGTTGAATAGCTTACTTTATAAAAAAATGTAATTGTGGTAAAATATACAGCATAAAATGTACTATCTTAACCATTTTTAAGTATACCGTTCAGTAGTATTAAATACATTCACATTGTTATGCAACTAATCTGAGAACTCATCACCTTGTAAAAATGAAACTTTATACCCATTAAACAATAATGCCCCATTCCCTCTTCCCACAGTCCCTGGAAACCATGATTCTACTTTCTGTCTCTATGAATTTGACTACTCTAGGTACCTCATATAAGTGGAATCATACAGTATTTGTCTTTTTGCGACTGGTTTATTTCACATAGCAGAATATCTTCAAGGTTCATCCATGTAGCATGTGTGAGAATTTCCTTCCCTTTGAAGATTGAGTAACATTTCATTGGATGTGTATGCCACATTTTGTTTATCCGTTCATCTATTGATGAACACTTCTGTGTTGCTTCCATCTTTGGGCTACTGTGAATAATGCTGTTATGAACATGGGTGTACAAATATCTCTTTGAGACACTGCTTTAAATTATTTCGAGATATATACGTAGAAGTGGAATTGCTGAATCATACAGTAATTATATTTTTAATTTTTGGAAGGATCGCCATATTATTTTCCATGCTGGCTTCATCATTTTACATCCTCACCAAGAGCATATAGGAATTCCATTTTCTCCATATCCTCACTGACACTTGATATTTTCTGTTGTTTTCTAGTAACACTCTTAATGGGTGTAAGGTTGAATTGCTTACTTGTAAGGAGTTTGGGAGAAATTCAAGTTTAGTCTGTTACAAGAGTTTTCTTCTAAGGTGTCAATCTGTGTTCTTTGGGGAGGAATGATAGTGCCTAACACCAAACAGCAGTTCTTAGCATGAGGTGGGGAAACTGGTCTTAAATCAAGGGACCCTGGTAAAATACTTAGGTAATGAATTCAGGACTCAGTGTTGAAAAATGTGCTGAGAAAAACTGGTGAACAGGTGAATTTCACCCAAGCATGGGTTGGGGTTCGCAGCCAGATCCCATTGTCTAGACCCAGATTACGTAGGCAGAAGTACAGGTAGCCAGGCTGGGGTTTCAGAGAGGGGGCTGCCACTAGACGACTCTCACGGACACTGGGGGTGGCTTTTACCTTCAGTTTCAAATTAATTATTGAAAAACTGGGTTCAATTAAGATAAATTCGTTTGGTAGGAGCTGAGTTTAATTTATTAATATCAATCCCAAAAGAGATTTTTCCCCTGGTGTGGAAAGGTGGCTCATTTGAGTTGGTTCCATTATGAAAGGCAAAATCAGGTGCTTTCCTGTTCTCTGGGTTCCACTGACCTACAGATGTGTGGGAAAAGTGGACTAAAGGAAATTTATTCAGAAAAAGCATTGCCCAATTAGAAAAGAAAGGCTGAGAAAAGACTCAGCGATATGATGACACAAGAAAGATCACAGTGGGTCAAAGTAAATGAATAGCCAATTCCTTGCTGTGTCTTTGTAAAATGTGTGATTTGAGGTTACTCATTATTTTCTTGTTGAGGAGGACTTGACCAGAGAATGTAGAATGTAGTGACATAATTTTTCCTGACAGGGATGATGTGTAGATAAAGGATCTTATTATTCTCTCCTTTTGGTACAATTAGCTCCCCAAAGAGGCAAGAAATTAATAAATCCTGATTTTAGGTCAGCCAGGCATTTCTAGGTAATTTACATATGTTAGCTCTCTTAATTTAATCCTCACAATGCCACCAGAGACATCTTATTTCTGTTTTACAGATGAGGAATCAGAGGCCCAGAAAGTTTCAATCAATTTCTCAAGAATTCACAGCTCATAAGTAGTGAGACCAGGATTTGATCCACGGTTTATCTGATACCAAAGCCAGGGTCCTTTTCAGCAACCCATCACTCCTAAGATATGCTGCTTGACATGTGCACTGTGAACACACTGTGGGTTACATATCCTCTTCCTCACTATGACCTTGGCCTTCTTCACTCTAACATGCTTGGTTATTGTCTGCAACTCTCTTGTCCTTGCTTCTATGCAAGTGTTTTAATAGAATGACCTTCACTCATACCATAGACACAGCCTCTGTGTTATTCTCGTGTTGATTATTCACTCTCTGCCCACTGTCCCAATTCTTGGAGAAATAGCCTCATTAAAACCAACCTGAGTATTAGCTGATCAACATTTAAGTGCACATATAAGAATAACATGTATTGGATGTTGGGCAGGGGGAGGGGGGAGGGAGGAGGAGGGGACGGGCATATGCCCAAACAATGAGTGCGAAGTGCACCTCCGGGGGAATGGACACATTTGAAGCTCGGACTTGGCGGGGAGGGAGGGTAAGGGCATCATACGTAACCTAATCATCTGTACCCCCATAACATGCTGAAATAAAAAAAAAAGTACAACCTGAGGAATAATAACGTTTTACTCTTGCTATAAGATATACATTGCCCTATGTGCTTTACATACAGTTACCCATATTAATCCTCATAACAACCTCCAGAGTCAGGCATTATCCCTATTTTATAGATGAGGCAACAGAGACACAGAGTTTAAGAAATTTACCCAAGGTTATTCCAAGGTTATTCCACCAGGAGGTAGGAATGCCACTCAGTGTCAAACGTTTTGAGCCTCACATTCCTATCTCTGCCCAATAAAGAGCTTCATTACATTTCCAAATAGAATGACTGGTTGAGTAGGTTTTTATTTAGCAATCCTTTTACTTGACCTCCAATTTATAGATGAAACAATTGAAGATAAAGCAGTTGCATGGAAAATGGGAAGTTGGAGCTGGAATTTGAGTCTAGGTTTAATTGTCTTCAAAATTCTTCAGGCTGCACCAGTCAGGGAACCTTGGATCTGAAGTGTATTCATTCAGTGGCTATTAAAATACGTTAATTACTTAATTCTCCCATTTAACGTGGGAAGATTTTGGGCAGGTTCTCAATGGTGGTCTTTGGCCCAAACACCCTTCCCTTTTAGTGCATGAGAACTCTTGGCTACAGAGGAAAAAAATAAAATAAAATTGGGGACAGGAATGATTTTATGGGGACAGTATTGATTTTTAAATATTGTAACTAGTGGCAGGATGTAGTGGATATAAGCAGAGTTTTTACTCAGATCTGGTTTTGAATCCAGCTTTCTTACTTATTCAACCTCTCTAAGCCCAGGTTTCCTCATTTATTAAATTGTCACATAGGATTGATGTGGGGATTGAATAAAGTACTGCATGCAGAACGCTTAGCACAGATTTTGGCGTGAAGAAAGGGCTCAAGATACCACAGCTATAATGAGAACTCAGCTTTTCCTGATTTGGGCTGAGAGGTATGATTTTCCCGGAATAGAAGGGACTGCACAGCAGGATTAGGTTCCCTTTTATTCATTGCCATGAAGTTTGTATTCTTTGGCCATAACTGTTTATAAATCCACAAGGGGACTATGAGTACTTGTGGGCTTATCTGAAAGATCATTGTTGACTCTCTCTAGATGTGTTTCTTTCCTTTGCCTTTCTGTTTTCTTCCCCTTCTTATCTTTCCCTCTCTCAGTCAAAAGATACACAAAATTTTAACTCAGCTCAGAAAGACCAGACATAGGGAAAGGGGGCGGGGGGAGAAAAGCATTTAACTGGAATGCCAAATAAGTGGAAAAGAACAATATAGAGACATAACCGATTTCCTCTTTGCTTTTTAGAACCATGGCTAAATATCTCAATAAAAATTCGAAGTCCAAAATCTGGAAATTAGGGAAAGAAACCACACATCATAATCCCACCATTCTAATGCATTTTAGCCAATTTCCTTCCTGTCTTTTCCCCTATGCACTTTTTAAAAATGTAGATGTAAGATGGAGGAACGACATTTTTGTACTTCTTCTTTTAACATGTTGCTAAATTAAAAATAGATATACTGGAGCTACGAAAAGATATGGAGGAAACTTAAATGCATATTGCTAAGCGAAAGAAGCCAGTCTGAAAAGGCTACATACTGTATGATTCCAAATATATGACATGGTGAAAAAAGCAAAACTTTTGGAGACAATAAAATGATCACTGATTGCCAGGGGCCCAGGAGTAGGCAGGGAGAGAAGAATAGTTGGAGTGTAGGGGATTTTGTTGAGGGGGGGGAGCTTCCCCCCCAAAAATTATTCTGTATGATATTTTAACGGTGGATATATGACATTATGCATTTGTCAAAGCCTATAGAACTGTACAACACAAAGAATGAACCCTAAAGTGAAACTATGAGCTTTAGTTACTAATAATGTGTCAATATTGGTTCATAAATTGTAACACATGTGCTACATTAATGCAGATGTTAATAGGGGAGATTATGTTGGGGAAAGGCAGTATATGAGAGTTTTCTGCACCTTCTGCTCAATATTTCTGTAAACCTCAAACTACTCTAAAAGTAAAAACTATAAAAAATAGATATATTAGAATTTAAAATTTTGAACATCTGTTGTGCCCTTCAAAATAGTCTCCTCAGAATGTTATGTGCTTGTTTTAGAGATACTGTCTTTGCTAAAAACATGTTGTGAGTCCTCTTTAAAAAATTTCTACAGAGATTGGGTGGATGAGCAAGATGGATATAGCATTTAAAAGTACATTTTTGTGATCACTGAAAGATTGAGAGGAAATGAGATACATTTTCTTCAGGTGACGCATAAATTGGATTTAAAGTTCTTCTCCAAAGAGGCAAGCGTTGAGCAAGTGCATCCTGATGGGGAATATTTATGTAGCCTCCCAAGAGAGCTCTTCGAAAGAGAACAGTGCTCCTTGAGATGCATGAGGTCTTGTATGAGAGAAAAAAATGAAAGCACTATATTCGTGTCTTGATTTTTTTCTTTCACAGGGCCATGGACATTGGTGACAGGTGACTACCAGGTCACAGTGAAGCATAGACTTTTGCTAAAATTTTAGTTCTGTTATTTACCAGTTGTCAATTTTAGGCAAGTCTGAACTTAGTTTGTTTCTCCTTAAAATGGAGGAGAAAACAGTAATATTATCTTGGAGAGTTTACTTGAGAATTAATGAAGAGAATGTAGACTATGTGCCTAGAACATGCTACTCAATACAGCTCAAACATAGTAAAGATTACTACCAATTATATTGTTATTATTAAAAGAGTATCTGATTTTAGTATTTTCTTCTGAGGCCAGTATTCAAAAACTAGAGTTAAATTTGTAAAAAGAACAATACTTTGTAGCAAAATATGTTTATGTATATTTTCATTCATATACATTGGCATATACATGTTATACCTATTATTTTTAACCTATTTTCTTTTTTGTAACAGTTAAGGTACAAAATTTATGACCTGCTTTTTTTAAAAAATTGATCTTATATAAGATTATCTTTATAATAATGTCACTTTCACTTACTAGCATTCCGACATACTTTCTTGAGTGGGAGAGAAACTTATACTTTTTAGCCGGTGCCTTGGGAATTGCCTGCAACCTGCAGCCTGTTTTAGCAATGCTGAGATCTGTAACCCGGTACAGCCCTGGATGTGCTAAGTGAATGTGATTTGTCAACTGTTTTGAGGTGAAGAAAAAGATTGAGAATTGCTGTCTTGGCTTAGTCTACATGCCAGCTTGTTATTCCTATTACCCTTCCAAGGAAGACTCGGCTGCCACTGCAATTCCTGGGGACAGCCGTTGGAATCCAATTTGTTTTCCCAGAGAGTATAATTTTGCCTTTCCATATACATCTTCAAGCAAATGTTAGTACATTGAAGAATACCGATGAAATATATGAAGTATTCTGCTAATCTTTGAAACCCTTGGTTGGTATTTTAGGAATAAATAGAAAAAAAAATACACAAATAGAACTTAGGAGAAGACAGAATTAATTTTAGTAACAATATGATGCCAATTCTGGGCCTGGCTCTTACAACCAGCCATCAAGTTAATTTAATTCCTCAAACCCCAGTGCTCCAACAAAATGTTGTTTAAATCAATTCGTTCTTTCATTAGGCTGCCTAAGAGTGCCGTGGAGTGATGAGAAATTACTGAGATGGCATTCATGTTTCAAAAGCCCCTCGGTTTCTCTTCATTTTCCATCCTGACATGGGACTAATGTTCTGCATTTGCATGCTAAAATAGTATTTTTAATTGTAAAAGCGGTGTTGTTAAATTACCTTCAAATGAGTTTATTTTAAACGGTTCATTAAAGTTTTTGAAATCATCCCCTGCATGATTGCATCTCTTCTCCACTTTGATGTATTACATCTCTCTCCAAAAATGCTGGCACTGAGAGAAAAACCTTTTCTTGCAAGACTCACATCTCACAATCTGGCCAGTTTTGAAGTAAAAGCAGCAAAAGCCTCATGCTATTGCAGAGTGGCCGAGGGCATCTTCTCTGGCACCTCAGCTGAGAGGCTGGGGTGAGGGGTGAAGGCAGGTGGCTGTGTTCCACAATAATGAAAGGTCAAAGCCATAGAGGCTTCAAAAGGCTCGTGTCAGCTCAGAAGATGAAAAGCAGCTCCCCCTGGATAGCTAGTTTGGTTCTGAGATTTAAATACATCTCACAGACTCTGCATGTTTGCTTTCATTTTAACTTTTCTCCCCTGACACCACCTCTCCTCTTCCTTATTTCTCTTCTGTTAGTGTCTGCTAAACAATTTGCCTCCACATTATTCCTCCTACTTGTCCTCAACCTTTCTTATCTTAAGCTCCATCAATTGCTTTCTCACAAAAGGGTTCTTTTAGAAACAAATAGCCTAAGTTTTCAGAGATTTTCAAACTTATGAGAGTTTTTAAAATCATGTTATGCATTTATAATAGGTTTAGGGGAATACAAGGTTGTAATATATCGATAGAGTAAATGAGATTATTATTCCTTAGTTATTGTTATGAAAACCTCATTTACCATCTAGACCCACTTTTTTCTCCAATGGTGGAATCACCCATCAAAAACCACTGAGCAAGAATGGTTTACCCAATGAGGGAGACAGCGAGGGGAGAGAGGATAGCCAGCTGTTATGTGTCGTAGTATATAATGTCAGCATTTTGCAGCTTATTGATCAGTAGATGTTCCTGAAAGTATCTCTTGTCATCCTTGCTTGTCAAATAAAATCCAAACTCTACTTAATGACCCCAACCATTCTAACCTGGAGGAGAAACAGAATTCCATTTCTATTTGGGCAGAAATCCAGCTTTTCCCCCTTAACATTTGTTATTGAAAGTGCTATTTTTCTCATGATCTTTAAGGCACCATATTACTATTCTGTGTCAATAATTTGTGTTGAAGCTTCTTGCACACTGGTAATAAAACAATATTCAATGCATTTGCCAGAGACAATATGAGGAATAGAACTCCTGTTTCCTCAAGTTAGCAACTGATTCCTAGGCCTTACATTTTAATCTTTGACCTGCAGTAACTTTTCCTTAAACTTTCAGAACTCATGATGCATCATCAGGTATTTATTGAGCACCTACTATGTGCAAGACACTGCAATAGTAACTGAGAGGAATATATAATAGTAAAAATGGAGAGGAAACAAAAGCTAATAGTCATTTTCTCTATGTCAGTTACTATACTACATGATTTATTTATGGATTATCTCATGATAGCCTTGTAAGATATGATCACCCTTATTTTACAGAAAAGGAAGAGACATGATCATTCTTATTTTATAAGGAGTCTGCAGATTATAATCTTAGCCCTCAAGGAATTTATAATCTCATGGAAAAATAAGATATGTAAAATAAAAATATAAAGTGCTACATAATGGATATCAGATGAGTATTTCCACCATAACTACTACAGTTGTAGAGAAGAGAAAGTCATGAATTCAGGTTGAGCTAATTAGGAAATTTGACACTATGGTGGGGTGGGAGTGAGGGATTCATGCATTTTATAAGCATTTTTGAGTGCTCACCATAGTATTTTTCTAGGAACTCATAGTCTAGGGGTAGGGACTGACATGTAATTAAGCAAGTACAGTTGCTATAAAATTTGTTATAATGTAGGCAAAGACAAAGAAGTATGGGAGTACCACAGAGGGGGTGACTTTATGACTTGGTCTGAGTTTTAAATGAAAGGGGAAATTTTATAAACATAAAATGTTGGTGTAGCCCTTTGAGAGTCACAACTTATTTGGGTAGAGTTTTTACATTTTTGTTCACCTCTGATAGTAACTTTACTCACTTTATAGAATTCACAAAGAAATAGAAAAGCTTACATTTTTTATATTTCTTCTCCCATGGAAGAATGACACCATAGCATTGAATTATAAACTAGAAAATCTAGATGTTTGCTCTGGATTTGCTGGTTACTTACTCTGTGACCTTGGGTAATCACAGAATTCTCAAGGCCTCAGATTCCTTATTGGCAAAGCGGAGTAATGCTGTTAATCCTGTTTGCTTCTTAGGATAGCTGCAAGGACCAAATATATTCCTACATACTTGAAAATTCTAAAGCATTTTGCAAATATAAAGTATTTTTTATTACACATTAATCCCCATCGACTTGTGTTGTTATTTGATTTATTCATCCTTAGGGGCACTTCCTCAGATTTAAACATGTATCCATCTCTAGTAAAAGGAATCAGAGCTCCTTGGAGAAGTGGCTGATTCTAGGACTGGGCTAGAAACATACAAGATCAGCCTGGAGCATCTTGTAGTGCTAGAAAGTAAAGAAAGTATCCAGACATGAAAACAAGCAAACAACAAACAACCACCCCACAATGATGGGGGTATGTCAAAGAGACACAGGAGCCAACTGAAAGAGCTCTCAATGGCCAAAGCTGGAACAATTTGGACTGACAAAACAAATAAATTGGTATTGCATTGTAACTCAAAGTATAAAATATATATCCATGAGTCTTCACTGATATAAATAAATGATTTAATAAAATAAATAAATTAGATAGAGAATAGAGAATTTCAAATAATTTATGGAGGTACTCTGCCATTAAGGAGGTAGAATATAACTACCTCACCTTAAGTGTGGGCTGCCCATGGTAACTTTTTCCCAAAGAGTACAATTTACAAGAGGTGGGGGGGAAGGATTAACTTTTAAGTGGAAGAACCTGACAAACACTACCCTAAGCAAAGTAATCAAGGATAACATTTTGATAATATGTCCTCTTAATATGATGAGCATGACATTCACCTCTGTGGTCTTCTTCTCAAACCACATTAACTCATTCTGATCATGAGAAAAACAATTAGTTAAATCCCAACTGAGGATTAGTACTCCTCAAAACTGTAAAAGTCATGAAAAACAAGAAAACTCTGAGAAATTGTCACAGCGAGGAGACCCTAAGCAGACATGACAACTAAATGTAAGTAATGTGGTTTCCTAGATGAGGTCCTAGAAGAGAAAAAGGACATTAGGAAAAAAATACTGAGGAAATCTGAAAAAAAGTATGGACTTCATTTAGTAATAATGTAGTAATATTGGTTCATTAATTATGACAAAGGTATCATACTGGCATAAGATGTTACTAAGATGGAGAACTGGCTGTGGGGTATAGGGAAACTCTCTTATAGTACTTTCAATAATTCTGTAAATCTAAAGCATTTCTCAAATACAAAAGAGTAAATTTCAAGGGACTCTTTGGAAAGTGTTTAAAATGTCTTGATAGAGAAACTTCCACAATTATTAAAATGGAGATTTCTTCCACTTTAGATAAGCTGGTTTTCTTTCAAGTCTGGTGAACTGTTCCTTATTACTGAAATATACATTTTAAATTGTGAATGATTACTAATAAAATGTTCAATGGAGCATCATTTAAATATAAAATGAGGCACTGGTTTTCATCAGGAATCATATCTATTTTAGAAGAGAAGGAAGAAAATATTAATCATTATAAAATAAGTGATCTTTTTAGTTCTGTGGAGTATTGCTACATTCTTAACTTAAATTTTAACACATAAATAAGTTTTGCCACATTAACAAAAACAATATAAACATCATATATTCCTATATTTTATTTTTCTGATTTTTCCCTGAGATTTCCAAGATTTTTGAACATTCCAGTGACCTTTTTCTTTAGCCTTCATCTTGTGTAGAACAAAGAACTTTAGCCTTTTCAGTTCTTACATTTGTAGAAACTCCACTATCTCCTTATTCATTGGTCAAATTAAAATCCGAAGTAAAGCCAGTGTTCAGTACTTTCAAAGCAATGGGCACGTCCTGGATTTCTGGTCCTTTTTTCCTCATGCAATCTGATTGCTTTGTCTGAAACTTAGCTAACAACGATGCAGAGATGCATTTTGAATCCAGGATCCTTTCCCTCTACTGAATCTGCAACACTAGAGAGTTATCCAGCAGAGGATGTTGTTGAGAGGAGTGGTTTACACAATCTGGATCTCATGCCAACTTCTACAGAACTGTTGTTCTGAAGTATCCAGCATGAATTGATAAAATAGTCCCAGAAGATCAGGGGTCTCCCAGTCCTATGAGCAGTTGATTCTACTTAGTTGTAAGCCCAATTCACCATGGAAACTCACCAGATTATTTTGGTGGTTTGAGAAGGTCTTAAGAACTTTATATTTTTGTTATTATGAACTCTTGGGAGAAGCCAGAGTGTTATGGATGCAAGAGTAGGCACATGATTGGTGTACTCATTCAACTGAGATTAGCCAAAATAAGATGGGTCACAAAATCCCTTGAAATAGAATTTCTTGTCTTGGATCTTGATTTTGGCAGGGCCCAAAATGGAAGTGGCTCAGCAGGGAGTTGTCTTGCAAAATACAATGAAACGTTTTTCAAGAGCCTATTTTCTTCCCTGACTCTAGCTACTGACTGCACAAAAAAAGTGGTGTAGGACTATGCATTTATCTCAGTGACATGCTTGGGGTTGGTGGAGAGCTTGCTTCTAATTTGTCTGGAGAGAAATATTCAAATCCATTTTCACCCAGCCAGTCTAATCCCTAGATGAATTCATATGAATTTATACAGACAATTTTGCCCATTCATCAGTCTGTGCTGTTTTAAGTCTAGTCTTCTGCAGGATGGTCTGCATTTTAACACAGAGAGAATCGATGCCTGCAATTGATATTTGGGTTCCCAGGCCACTGGAGAGCAATCATGCATTGGTCTGAGCCGAGAAAGCACTCCACTGGGTCATGTTATTGCAGACATGCCAGATGCAAGCTAACTTCTCATTCTTTTGATTACTCTAACAAGAAAAAGATGTTTCACAGGTGGTTATCTCCGGGAGGCCAATAATTATTCCTAGTTTGCATTGGCTATTTTATCTAAGCTTAGCTGCTTGAATTCCGAAGGTTCCTAGCTTTTGACCTCCCTGCTGGGATAGCTCCTGGTAATTTGGACTGGTTTGCAGGATTTTTGGAGAGGAAGGTTCCACTTTTCCTTGTTAATCTTTTTGACTATTTCCTCCCAAATGAGAAGAGGGTTGGCCTCTGCTGGGAGAGGCCTCAAGGACATGCCAAATGTGGGTCCACTAAGATCAGGGTCTATTTTCAATTCAGAGTCTGGAGCCTATATATAAGTTGGTCGTGGTGGTGTGGGGAGGGGAGTCAGGGTACGCTGAGCATGAAAGAGTCACTGGGAACAGGATCATAAATACATGGACACTAAGAAGAAGACGGTGTATGAAATGGAAAACAAAACAAAAACTTACAAACAAAAACCAATTCTAGGCAGGGATCTAGCCAAATTCTGGTCAGAAAAGGAAACAGAGCACATGTAGATGATTTTGTGAACTAGTGGCAACCAGGGTTAGATTTGCAAACTCTGGTACCAGGGCTCTTGACACTACCAATTCTAATTAGTTCTGTGTCCGTTTGTTGAAATATTAATATCTGTCAGATGTTGTCTTAAATCCTTATATGTAATCCTCAAAAAAACCCTTCGAATTCATGCTATAATTATCCTAATTTTACATAATGGGACTCCTGAGGCTCAGAGAGTTTAAGTAACCCATTCAAAGTCACACAATTAAAACTTGGCTGAGTCAATTTTAAGGTTTGAGGGAGAACGGGAAGGAGGAAAAAAATTACAATTGTGAGATTTTAACTCAAACAAGAAAAACTTTGGTCCCCCTAGGCCTTTTCCTTGGGAAGTAACAGCAGATATTTTTTAGTTTAAGGGTGTATCAGAGTTTTCATTATATAGTCCTACAAATACTCCATGTGGCAGGCAGAATTTTAGGCCCCATGAGCTCTGCTCCCTGGAGAATACCCCTGTGAATGTTATGTTACATGGCACAAGGAACTCTGTAGATGTAATTAAGATTACTGATCAATTGACTTTAAAATAGGAGCTTATCCTGGACTATCCAGGTAAACCAAATGTAATCACATGAGCTTTTATTTTATTTTTTTTTATTTCAGGGTATTGTGAGGGTACAGACATTATGGTTACACTTTATGTCTTTGCCTCTATAATCACATGAGCTTTTAAAAGCAGAGATTTTTCTCAGGATAGTAGTGGAAACAGAAGTCAGAGATTTGAAACGTGAGAAGGATTTGATACAACATTGTTCTTGAAGCTGAAGAGAGTCACGTGAAAAGGAAAGGTGGTCCCCTGTCTTAAACCTGCAAGGAACTGAATTTTGTCAAAACCCTGAATGCAGGAGGAAGTGGAATCCTCCTAAGAGCCTCCAGATAAGAGCCTAGTCCAGCAGACACCTTGGTTTCAGCCTTGTGAGGTCCTGAGCAGAGGACCCAGCTAAACCATGCTGTGCCCAGACTTCTGATCCACAGAACTCTGAGATAATAAATAGGTATTGTTTTGAGCCATTAAGTTTTGGTAATCTTTTAACACAGAAATAGAAAACTAATACACTCAGCAAGACCCCAAAAGCTTGTATAATCTTGCCTTTGCCTATGTCTCTGGCTTCATTTTACAACCACATTTCTCGCTGCCAAACTCATTACTTTCCAGCAACACTGACTGTAGGATGTTGAACTGTGCTCTCTATAAAGATATATCTCTGTCTTAGCCACTGGTACCTGAAAAATATGATCTTATTTGGAAAAACAGTCTTTATAAATGTAATTAAGCATCTCGAGATCATTTTGGAATAACCAGGTAGGCCTGAAATCTAATGACAAGTGTCCTTATAAGAGGCAGTTGAAGACAGAAAAAGAGAAGGCATAGAGAAGAGAATGCCTTGTAAAGATGGTGGCAAAGACTGGAGTTGCACAGCCCTAAGCCAAGAAACACCTGGGACCTCTAGGAGCAGGAATAACCAAAGAACGGTTGTGCCCTCCAGCCTCCCGAAGGAGCGTGACCCTGCTGCCACCTTGATTTAGGACTTCTAGCCTCTAGAATGTGAGAGAATAAATTTCAGTTGTTTTAAGCCATGAAGATGTGTAGCAATTTGTTACAGCATCCCTAGGAAGCTAATACACTGATCTTTAAGGTCTTAAGAGTGTTGTGGCCCTTCCTTTCTTTGGGCCTTCTCAGTGCTTTGGAACCAGAGCATCTGGCTTGATAGTTCTCTCCCCTCCTCTTTCCATTCCTTTGTCTGGCTAAGTCCTTCTCATTCTTGAGGTCTCAGCATGGTTGAAAGTTTTTAGAAAGGTTATTCCTGACCACGCTCCTTCATCACCTCGCTAATAACTTAGGCTTCTCTGTTATATGTTCTCATAGCAACGGGTAGTTTTCTGTACTTATTTGCATAATTATTTGCTCCATGTTTGTTCTTTCTACTAGATTGTATACTCTAGGGGAACAGTCCTCATTTCTGTATTACTCACCCCAGTACAACACCTGACACAGAGTAGGTTGACAATAAATATTGATTAAATGGATAAATGAATATTCCTTCTGACTTGTTCTTTGTTTGGAATTATCGAAGGGATCAGTCCCATGCAAGGGTCAGTGGAGATTTTTAAATATTCCTGTTCCTGACACCCAACTTTAATACCATTTCTCAAAGTGCCAACATCTTATTAATATTCAAGCTAAAGAGCTGAGCAATGATGGGAACCTAAAACGGGAAACATTGAAGATAAGAAGAGAATAACTAGGACTCAGAGCTCCTGTTTCTAACCATCTCTTTGAATGCCTTTCAGATTTGTTTTCAAAGAGAAGCAGCTGAGAGGAGGAATGTGATGCCTATCTGATGCCCACATAATTGTTCTCTTTTGAGCAGACAGCCTATGCCGTAAACATCAAGTTTTTTCTTTTTATTTGTTTCCCCCTTTTGTTTAACTAAAAGTAATTATGTTTGCATTAGATTAAGCACCGGTTTGTTCTTGTGCAGAACAATAGAGCTTGTTTCCTCCCCATCTCTCGTTCACTATGTCATCCTGACAGTGGCATGCGGGAGCAAAGCTGTAGTCATATTGCAGCTGTGTATTGGAGCTGTGTCCTGAGAGACACTGGCTTGCCCTCTGCAGAAAGAAAAGGGGGGCTGGGAGGAAAGGAAATTGAGAGGAGAGACCGGGGTTACTACGGTTACCTTGGACTAGCAAAATAAAAAAATACCATAAGAAGGCTTACGGTTTTGCATTCCTGGGAGGTTTCAGGAAGAGCTAAATTCTTTCAATAGTCACTTAATGCAGCAGAAAAGGAATTACATTGTTTATGATCCCAATCATTCATTTCTATTCATCGTGTGTTTTGTGATCAGTGGGTTTCCAGGGTTTTCCCCAGATGCACGAGTTATTCTGTCTCCTCAAATTTGTCTTGGGTAGACTGTTGGATGAGAGTTTTTCCCCCTGCCACGAGATCCTCTGTAGAAATTACAGAGGCCTTGGGAGGCTCCACACGAGGATTGAGAGAGGTAAAGGCTCAGGAGAGGGGAGGGCTCCGAATGTCCTCATCTCCCTGAAGCCTCTGAAGAGAAAGAGCAATGATCTTCTGATCAACAATGACCAAGTGGCAGCCAGCTAATTCCACAGTCAGAATGCTCCTCAAACAGAATCGCTCCCTCTCCCTGTGGATGGCACACATCTTGTCTTCCTCATGGGGCTCATAAGATATTTTCTGAGCTTCTGGTCCTGGTCAGAATGACTGGGTTTGTTGGTACAGGAAGCTTTCTCTTGGGTCGAGACTTTATTTGAAACTGCAAAAAGTTCACTGCCTCTCTCATTCCTTGTCCTCTCTGTATCTGGGAGGCCGTGTGTGGGCAGGTGGGGACAGCAGAACCTCGAAGAAGCTTGGGTTAGGTTCAGGCTCTGCCATGTATCAGCTGTGGGAACATCAGCACATCATTTACTCTCACTGGGACTCAGTTTCTTCTACTATTAAGTGGGGGGAAAGTGTTCATTTCTGGGGATGATTGTGAAGAAAAAAAGTGAGTGAATGTAGGTCCAACATCAACACAGTTTCTGGTACATAATAATCTTTCAAAAAAGCGTGGCTAGAAAATCCCCCAAAGCATGTTACTGTCTTTGGCAGATTATGCCAGTAACTAAAATAGCACCATTATTTCCGTTTAGAACTTTACAGTTTATCCTATGCTTTATCATATAATGTATCATTTTATCTACAGACTTGTCATTTAAAATAGGATCATAAACATGTTTTTTTTTATTATCTTAGAGTTTTATCCCTTAAAATGTCTATTTCAGCGAGACATGGCTTGTGTTGAGCAGTCCTGTTTCCATAACTCCTCATTAATGGGGATTTTAATCAGAAGGGAAAGCACTGAGCACTAATATTATTGAACACCTATTACTGACCATCTTGAAATAAGGTCTTACTTGATCATCACCATAACTCTGTGAAGAAGGTTTTACTAATGTCCCCATATCACAGGTGTGAGAATGGAGGCTGGGAAGGTTCAACAATGTACTTAACACTTACGGAGGAAGAATCAGGTTTGGGGTTAAAGCCAAGGGGTCTGAAACAAAGACATTTGTTCTTTTAATGAAATCTCAACCCTCTCTCCCTCTCTGTTTTTAGGGATAAAAAGGTGAATTCTGGGCACACAGGAGGACCTATGCATCCTAACGCCTGTGATCACTAGAAAATTATCCCTTTTCATTCAGATTAGAGACTTCCTGGAAGCCTCAAAGAGCTCACCTTCTCTCCCTGAAATGATTTACTGTTGCACCGTGAAGGGGATGGAAGGCATCCTACAGAGGAAAAAGTAAGTGAAGGCTCATGTGTTAAAGGGAACGTCCTCAATGGCGTTGGATTCTTCAAGACGAGGCACAGAGCTGTGAGCTGTGGGTATTATTCCTTGATCCCTGAGAAAAATTTCCAGTTTCCCTTCTTATATAACCTCAGGAGGCCCTTTCTTTATTAAATTATGGTGCCCCTTGGCCACATGTTGCATTCGACACAAGGGTTTGTATGCAGAGTTTGAGGAATGAACTGAAATGAGACAATTTCTCTTTGCTGACAGCATCCCATTAACCACTCCAGCCCATACTCCGCCACTGTTCGGGGCATATTCACACTGAGGGAGTAATTGCAAGACACTGAGTTATGAAAGGAACCTGAGTTCCCAAAAGCCATAGCGGATTGACATACTTGACAAGTTGGTTCTAAAATTACCTTTTATTCAGTATAATGTGAAATAATTCAGTTAGGCTTTGTAGTTTTCTTTTCCCTCTCACTATATAAAACTAAACTCAATGTTGCTTTATAATATCTTGCTATTATCCTAATAATTTTTTGGATGACTTAGAAAAACCCTCCACTAACTGCTTCACCAATTCCTCATTCTGGGTGGATGTAAATGAGAACAGAAGCTGGAGGTCTTGGAGGAGCTGATATAGTGTGGAGTGGGGAAGTGGGGCAATACAGAGCTGTACACTGGAGCGTCCCTCTCAAGGACTTATCATCTGATTTACCAAACCAGACATTCCTGTAAATGAAACCTAAAGTGATAGGACAAAACCTGTAAGCTCCTCGAGAGGTGGCACTTTGATTTATTCACTGCTATATCCCCAGTCTGGCATAGAGTAGATGGCTAATAAGTGCACATTCAATGAATGAATAAATGAATAGTACAATAAACAAATGAGAGACAAAGACAGCTTGGTAGAAAAGAAAAATTATAGGCTTTAGAGCAAAGGGGAGAATTCTGGCTTCATTATTTATCGTGTGATTTGGAGCTAGTCATTGATGCTGTTTTCTCATATATACAATGGATATAATAAGCATCTCCTTTTTGGCTTGTGATGATTTAAGAAGAAAATGTTTGAAAAAAATCCAGAATGAATAAATATGTATGTATGTATATATACATATATGTGCACATGTATATATTTATTTCCTTATTCTAAAAAGGATTTGAAGCGATATATAAAAATATCCAATTACTAGGATTATATATAAAAATAGAGGAGAAAATATTAGTGAAGGGAAATTAAGCATCGGAAAAACTTAGGTATCATCAAGGGTGAATGTAGTACATAAATTTCAGAGTATGTAAATCCTTATATTGCCTAGAAAAGAATCACAGATTTCATTCTGAGCTTTCTATCAAACAAAGCAAAGAAGTGAACATGATAAAATACATAATTCACATTGTTAGTCAAATAAAAACAAAACAACCTTCAGCAGACTGGTCTTGAGGAAAAAAAGGTTTGTTGTGAACTATATTCTCAATAACAGACTTCATTGACCTATTTTTTTTTTAGTGCATGTCAATGTGGAATTCAGTAATAAGGACAGTATAAAAACCTGTAATCTAAAACAGATTTCTGATGATCGTGCTTATTCCCAGGATAAATTTATCTCCTTTCATTGCATGTTAGAAAGGACTATATAAAAACAAGTCAAAGATAAAAGAAATGACCAAATCCATGGTCTATCAG
>NW_012148619.1:341819-348541 GCF_000956105.1 Propithecus coquereli | reverse complement strand
GCCACCCCCAGCTGACTTAAAATTCTCTCTCTCATTTTTTTTTTTAAGCAATTAGACTGTTATGTGACTAAGAGTGGTTTTCTTTGTATTTATCCTGCTTTGATATACTGAACTTCCTGAAACTGAGTTATGGGTTAAGCCTTTCATTAGATTTCAAAAATTCTTTATCATTAACTTTCCAAATAGTGCTTCTTTTAGTCTCTGTCTCCTTTCTTTCTTAGAATCGAACTATATGTATGTTAGATCCTTTATATGTATTTCATGTCTGTGTGGTCTTTTTTGCTTTTTTCTTTAAAAATATTTTTTTCCTTGGGCTTTAGTTTGGGTTCATTAATACTGTTTTCTACTGTGTCTCATCTAGACCCTGCTAAACCTGTCTGTATAAGTCATGGTTCCATAGAGAAACTGAATCAACAGGATGTTGATACATATAGAAAGAGATCAATTATAAGACATTGGCTCACACAATTATGGAGGCAAAGTTCCAAGATATGTAGTCAGCAAGCTGGAATCTAGGAAATCCAATGGTATAGTTCCAGTCCAGGTCTGAAGGTCTAAGAGCCAGGAGAGCCAATGTTGGCAATCTTGCGACCCAGAAAGAGCTGATGTTTCAGTTCAAGTTTGAAGGCAGGAAAAAAAAAAAAAGCGTGTCTCAGCTCAAGGTGGTCAGGCAGGAGGAAATTCCCTCTTAGAGGAAGATCAGCCTTTTTGTTCTATTTAGGTCTTCAACTGATTGGGTGGGGCCCACCTACATTATGGAAGGTAATCTGCTTTACTCAGTCTGCCAATTCAAATATCAATCTCATCCAAAAACATCCTCCCAGACACACCCAGCATAATGTGTGACCAAGTATCTGGGAACTCTGTGGCCCAGTCAAGTTGCAACATAAAATTAACCATCACACCCATATAATGAGTTTTCAAATTCAGGTATCATATTTGTACAATAGAGGGAAAGAATAGCAAGAAAAATCCCAATCTACATTCTTTCACATATGTCTTAAGAAATGGGAGTTATCCCCTAGAAAACTGAGAAGCTTATTGAAGATGTACCCCTGAAAAGAAGGCCATCCTCACTCTTCAGGAGTGGCCCAATAGAAATCTCTGGATCCCAGGTTAATAGTAAATGCTTAATAATTATTAATCTCCTTTAAATTTCTTAAAAAACTTAGCATATACTTTGTGAACAATAGGTAGAAAATATAAATATTCTTTTTCTTCTGTACCACTTACTAGCCATGTGACCATGCGCAAGTGATTTATTCATATTTTTAAAAGATGAGGTACACTGACTTAAGAGCAATACCTATTGTTGAGTTGTGGCAATTAAATGGATTAATATATGCAAAATATTTAGAATAGGGCCTAGAACATAAGCAATGTTCAGTAAATGTTATTTTACCATTACTGTTCTTGTTATTATTTCAGGCATACCTTGTTTTAGTGCACTTTGCTTTATTGAACTTTGCAGATATTACATTTTTTACAATTTGAAAATGTGTGCCAACCCTGCATCAAAAAAATCTATTATTACAATTTTTTCAACAGCCTGTGTTCACTTTCTGTCTCTCTGTCACATTCTGGTAATTCTCTCAGTGTTTCAAACTTTTTCATTATTATTGTATCTGTTATGGTGATCTGTGATCAGTGATCTTTGATGTTTCTGTTGTAATTGTTTTGGGTCACCACGAACCATGTCTATATAAGACAGCAAACGTAATTGATAAATGCTGTGTGTGTTCTGACTACTCCACCAACCTTCCTCCATCTCTCTCTTCCTGTTCTCTGGTCCCCATCTCCCCTGAGATCCAACAGTATTGAAATTAGGCCAACTAATAACCCTACCATGGCCTCTCTAAGGTTTAAGTGAAAGGAATGCTTGCATGTCTCTCACTTTAAATCAAAAGCTAGAAATGATTAAGCCTAGTGAAGAAGGCATGTCAAAAGCTAAGATAGGCCAAAATCTAGGTCTCTTGTGCCAAACAGTCAGCCAAGCTGTAAATATAGAGAAAAAGTTCTTTAAGGAAATTAAAAGTGCTACTCCAGTGAACACATGAATAATAAGAAAGTGAAATAGCCTTATTGCTGATGTAGAAAAAGTTTTAGTAGTCTGAATAGAAGATCAGCCCAGCCACAAAAATCTCTTAAGCCAAAGCCTAATCCAGAGAAAGGCCTTAACTCTCTTCAATTCTATGAAAATTGAGAGAGGTGAAGAAGAAGAAAAGTTTGAAGCTAGCAGAGGTGGATTCATGAAGTTCAAGGAAAGAAGCCTGTTTCCATAACATAAAAGTGCAAGGTGAAACAACAAGTGCTGATACAGAAGCTGAAGCAAGTTAGCCAATAGATCTAGCTAAGATAATTGATAAAGGTAACTACACTAAACAACAGATTTTCAATGTAGACAAAACAGTCTTCTTTTGGAAGAAGATGCCATCTAGGACTTTCGTAGCTCGAGAGAAGTCAATGCCTGGCTTCAAATCTTCGAAGTACAGGCTGACTCTCTTGTTAGAGCTAATGCAGCTGGTGACTTTGTTTAAGCCAATGCTCATTTCTCTTGTGCTCTATAGGTAGAACAACAAAGCCTGGATGACAGCACGTGTGTTTACAGCATGGTTTACTGAATATTTTAAGCCCGCTATTGAGAACTAGTGCTCAGGTAAAAGACTCCTTACAAAATTTTATTGCTCACTGACAAAGCACCTGGTCACCCAAGAGCTCTGATGAAGATGTACGAGAAGATTAATGTTCTTTTCATGCCTGCTAACACAACATTCATTCTCTAGCCCATGGATGAAGGATTCATTTTGACTCTCAAGTCTGATTATTTTAGAAATACATTTTGTAAGGCTATAACTGCCAGAGAGAGTAATTCCTCTGAGGGATCTAAGAAAAGTAAATTGTAAACCTTCTGGAAAGGATGCGCTATTCTAGATGCCATTAAAAACATTCCTGAGGTCAAAATATTAACCTTAACAAGAGTTTGGAATGAGTTTATTCCAATCTTATGGAGGACTTTGAGGGGTTCAAGACTTTAGTGGAGGGAGTTACTGCAGATGTAGTAGAAATAGCAAGAGAACTAGAATTACAAGTGGAGCCTGAAAATGTGACTGAATTGCTACAGTCTCATGATAAAACTTGAACGGATGAGGAGTTGCTTCTCATGGATGAGCAAAGTATGTGATTTCTTCAGATGGAATCTATTGGTGAAGATGCTGTGAAAATTTGGGAAACAACAACAAAGGATTTAGAATATTACATAAACTTAGTGGATAAAGTAGTGGCAAGGTTTGAGAAGATTGATTCCAATTTTGAAAGAAGTTCTACTTTGGGTAAAATGCTACTGAACAGCATTGCATGCTATAGAGAAATCTTTCATGAAAAGAAGAGTCAATTGATGTGGCAAACTTCATTATTATTTTAAGTAATTGCTATAGTCACCCCAACCTTCATCAACCACCATCCTGAGCAGCCAGCAGCCATCACAATTAAGGCAAGACCCTTCACTAGCAAAAAGATTATGACTCATGGAAGCCTCAGGTAATCATTAGCATCTTTTAGCAAGTTTTTTTTTTTTAAATTAAGGTATGTGTGCTTTTTTAGATATAATGCTATTGCGTGCTTAATGGACTACAGTATAGTGTAAACGTAACTTTTATATGCACTGAGTATCCAAAAAATTCATCTGGCTGTCTTTATTGTGATAATGCTTTATGAACATGCTCATTCTTGCTCTGTATGTTTTTCTTCTTTCCCCCTTTTATCTTTACTCCTTCTTTATGAATATTTACAACATACTAGGCACTGGGATTACAAGTTTGAACAAGATAGATATGGTCTCTGCCATCACAGTGGTGAAAAAAAATGATGAAAGGATTAAGGAGGAACCAAATATTTCAGGAGTCTGAAGTCTTGTATCTATCTTACCAACTGCAGAAGTTTTTCTAGGAACATTATTTATTGATAAGTTGTCAAGACAGAATCAGCTGTGCTTATTTTTATTGAAATTGGAAAGTTGATTATGTCCAACAAGCTTGACAATTTATGCGGGGAAATCCTTGGAGAGAAGTCAGTCTTTTAGAATAGAGTGCTCAGCTAGACTGCATCTAGTTTTCTTTGATTTAACTGAAGATCAATAATTATATATGAGCACACACACTTTCTTTGCTACCCTCTCTCCACCTGAGAAGTGTCCATTAAGCAAAAGCCTTATTTATTCCGTGTGTGTGTGTGTGTGTGTGTGTGTGTGTGTGTGTGAGTGTGTGTGAGACAGTTGAAGGGCATTACATTACTTGCAATGATTTATTTATCTTCCTGAAAGGTTTTGGCACAGGGGAACTATTTACTGTGTGAGGTGAGTTGGAAGGGACATTAGTCCCTGTAGATGTTACACAAACTATTGCAGCAAACTACAAACTAGCAGTGGGAATGTAATGGGGAATTCAAAAGGAAAATATTTCATGTACATTGCCTTGTCATGTTAAAGAATCTACTCTCCCTGGAAGGTTTAAATTTCAACAATGGCTGGCATGACAGGATGTACAAGCATTGCACAGTATATTTAATTCAGCCTGTGCTTACATAACATCTAAAATTGGTTCAGAACTGTGGTTCAGTTGAAGGAAAGCTACTGCTGTTTGCTTACCACCTTTGAATCCCAATCATTGGTTGGCTATGTTGCCCATTTCCTTCTCAGGAGATTTTGCAAGTCACAATTATACCCAATGCCTCTACTTACTACCCTTATTTGTTTACCATTAAATTCATCTGTTCTAGTTTTACTAGTTGGAAAAAGACACAGTTGGCACAAAGTTATCCTTTCCTTTTACCATTTTATTTATATTTCTGTCTTGAATATAGAAAACAGAGATAGGAAAAAAAATAACTGGATAAAATATTTTGTAAATTATATCAAATCTTTTCCTAAACTCAGAAACTAATGTCCATACTCATAGGTGAATGCCTTCTCCAAATAGTCACTGGCTTTAGTCTGTTAATAGAAAACCAACATTACTCAATATAAAGAACACTTGAGCTAGGGAGCAGAAACTTGGCTTTAGTTTCACCTGTTACAATCATAATATGCATGGCTTTGAATTTTCACTTAACCTTTCTGAACCTTGTAATTTTATAAAACAGAACAATAATGTGAACATATTCCCTACAGATCACCTTTAGAATCAAATGAGATAAATTAAACGGAAGTGTTTTGTACATTTGTACAGTACTGTAAAAGTGAAAGTTATGACCACGGAGGTGAATTCCTATACTGTTGATTTTGCATACTTGTTGTTTTAGATCTCAGGAGAAATATCTTTAGAGTCATATTGCCCAATATAGGAATAAGTAAGCATAGTATTATATTAGAATGTATTACAGTAAAACTTCTATCTTGTCTTTCTCACCAAGTCCATCGTTTTGTTCATTAGTAAAATGATCCTTTTAAGACACACAGTGTTTTTATGCATTGTACATATTTATATATAGGTCCATTATTAATCACAGGAAGTCCTAAAATTCAAATACATTCAAAGTGAATTATTCAGAAGAACAGAAGGTTTTATAAAACTTTCTATTCTTTTCATTATTGTCTCAACCAGTATTTACTCAATGCAAAAAGGTCCTAATGGGCCCCATGTTTATTTGACAGTATTTTTAAAATCCTCTTTTCCAAGATAATTTAATTATAATGCTTTTGCTACACCTTTATTCAATCAAGATTATTTTATTACACTTTGAAAGTAATTAGTTTTTATTTTCTGAAGTAAAATTTAAGTGACCTAAGATCTTCAAAAGTACAATCTGGAATATAAATTGTATGTGTTGAGAAATAAAGAATGGTTAGAAACTTCTAAAATCTTGTTTAAACAGTGGTGAGTCTGAAAGAACATATAAATTCCAGGAAAATTCACATCAGAGTACTCCTCTAAAGCTGTTCATAATGGGATATGGGTTGACCTGGAGACAGTCAAGCTTTGAGAGGCAATGTAGCCTATCTCTGTGGGGTTCCACTGGGCATCACATGGTCACAGCAATCTGTCATGTTTCTTTGAGTTTGACCAGTCTTTAGTTTTGCTCTGTGTTATCATAATACTTTCAAATGGGGTAGTTGGGAAAGAGTGAGGCGTGGAAAGGTAGAGGGGATTGCCCCTAATAAAAATGCATTAAAATTCCACTTTTAAGAGTAACTCTCACAGTTTTATGCTTTTATAAGTATAAATGTGTTCATATGTATATATGGGGAAGAAGCTTATGTGGTGGGCTTTATTTTAAGAAATCTCATTTAAAAAGCTAAATATGAAAATACTATTTATATTAAGTGTTGGCAATGAAGTAAAACACCTGGTACTCTCCTATATTGCTGGTGAGAATGTAAATTGCTACAAACACTTTCAAAACTATTTGCCAGTCAGAATCTAATAAAATGTAACACTCATATACTCTATAATCAAGCTTTTCTACTTTTAAGGATATACCTAACAGAAATGCATACATATGTGGACCAAAAGACATGTATGCAAATTTTCACATTAGTATTATTAGTACCAAACCCAGAATTCACTAATATTGACTGATTCATTTTGGAGCTAAGAAGCTTTCTTGGAAAGTAATTCGAACAGGGTCAACACCTGAAAGGCAGACCTACAGTGACATGACCAGTTGACTGAATGGTATCAGAAGAAAGCCAAATTGCCATGGTGGACTGCAGGGACAGTGGGAAAAAA
>NW_012148619.1:337874-339409 GCF_000956105.1 Propithecus coquereli | reverse complement strand
ATAGGCGGCATAACTCTTACACATTTGGCATGGACAGCACACTGCCTGGTGTCTTTAAAAAGCCAGCTAGGCCTCATTACCTCCTGTTTTGAAGTCCTGGGCAATTTCTCGCCTCAGACGCCAGAAAGGAAGTTTAGGAGTCCGAAGTTCGGCGGACTTCCGGTCACCTCTCATTTCACAGAGCGGCAGGGTACCAGGTCCGTAGCGATGAGGTTCCTTCGCCCCTCCAGAAGAGGGCACACTCGTGGGAGCGGCTTTTGTGGCCAGTTCCTGCTTCCGGCGTTTTTCCAGGGGTCGACCTGTAGGTAACAGCGGGCTTTGTGGCAGCCGTGGCCTGAAGGCCTCCTTGCTTGGCCCCTTCTCCTTCCGCTGGAGCCCGGCCGCGCGGGTGTGAGTGAGCGACGGCGGCGGCCGCGAACACAATTCTCTATCCGTTACTGTAAATGAGGTATCGAACTCTTTTTGTTGAATTTTCTGTTTGTCTTTTTAATTCCGTCAGTCTTTGCTTCATGTATTTTGGGTCTCCGTTGTTAGATGCATACGAATTATATTCTCCTGATGAAATTACTCTTTTATTATTATACAGTTTTTTTCCTTTATCTCTAGTAACTTTTTTGTTATGAAATCTGTTTTGTTTGATATTAGTAGAGTGGCACTCCTGCTCACATACTCTTCAGGGAAAATGGCAATTGTTGGTTTGATATGACATAAAATGCAAAATCATATTTACTTACGCAACAAAAATGCACTAAGATGAGAAGAGGGAGAAAGTTTATATTAGAGGAATAAATATTTTATCATTCAGAATAACTAACCTTTATTACAGCCTGGTTTTTATTTGATTTTTGCTCAGCGAGGGTCGGGTATTTGTGTAGCTGTGTGAGGCATCAATTGTTTGGATGAAATATAATTACCACCTCAAAGTTGTACTTTGGAATTCTGCTTTTAGTTTGGGATGAGGGAGGAGGCCATATAGATTTGGGTTTTTCTTTATCTGGTGTTCAACTCCATTGAAATCATGAGAACTTGTTTGTTGATGACAATAACTTGTGTAATGTTTCGTCACCGTTCAGCAGGTTATCCAAGCTAGACATCTTGGAATTATCCACAACTCTTCTTGCTTTCCCATGTCACACATCAGTACAGATGTGTCATCAGCTCTGAAGTCTTGCCTTTTTTTATCAGTGTTTCCCACCCTTACCTTCCCCTCCTACAGAGAGGTTAATAGTCTCTGTATCTCCTCTGTATTCTCCAGTTTTTGTACTCTTATTACAGCACTTCTCACATTGTATTGTGATTGTCTTCTTATATATCTAACTCTCCCAAGTACATTAGATGGTGAACTCTTTGAAAAGAAAAGACTGCATAATATTTAATCTTTGTATCTTTCATGATTGGTACATGCTACATGCTTCCCAGATATTTAGAACTTTGGAAAATTTGAATATGAATATCCAATATATCTAGTCAGCTAATGCTAGAAAGTTTATTTAGAGAGTATAAAAAGTAAGAAACAAGGGTACTTGCCAGTACTT
>NW_012148619.1:332937-334169 GCF_000956105.1 Propithecus coquereli | reverse complement strand
TTAGTAATTCCATGTTATAGATTAGAAAATTTAGGCACTTGCCTAATTTTGGCATTTGCCTAAAAGTCACATTGATAATGAGTGACAAGGCCACAGTTTGAGTCCAGGTAATTGTACTCCTGGTTCTTCATCTTAAACTTGGCTTTATTGTTGATTTATGGTAGTCATGGGCTATATTATTGCTATTGTGAAATTATGGTTCTTTGTGCCAGTAGGGCATGTATAGTGAATGATGTAGTATGTTTAACCCAAAATCAGTGGATCGCCTTTGTCCAGTCACTGAATATCCCTGCTTATATAGAATCAACAGAGGCTTCCCATGTACCTAGAATAAAAATATTAAAGCACAAATCTCTCTTCTTACATAATTATCCCATTTGGAAAATAAAAAGTACAAATGAAACTCCATGGCTTGCTAATGTATCAAAGAGGAAAGTGCCTCTGCATAGAAAACCATGTCAAAAAGTCCCCAAGCCTCACTTTCATTATGGACCAAATTAAGTTTTTCCAAGGTAGAGGTGATAATGTGTTCTCAGGTTTCTGAATATCAAACATATGAGAGTACTTAGGGACCTCCCAAACATATATTTCAAGGCTCAAAATCTTTTCATCTTCGAAGAATTCACTTACGATTCAACAAAGATGATTACAAAATAAAACAAATGGAGTTATTCTGCCTCACAGGTACTGTATAAGAAATACATGTATATATACCAAAGTAGTTGAGAAAGATTAGAAGTTTGTGTAACTGAAAGAAGATACAGTACAAAAGTTATAAATGAATTCTTTGGAGATGGTCCTTGCTACTGTTTCTCATTAACAAAAGGAATGAATATGGGGGTGGGGAATTAAAGGGACCTGTCTATAAAAGAGAAAGCAATGTTTAAAAGCAAAGATTCTGGAATCAAACCTAGGTTCTATCCTAAATCTTTCCCTTACTTAATCTCTGTGTGTCTTGGTTTCCTAATGGATACAATCAAAATAATGATGGTGCTTATATCAAGTGGCTGTTGGGAAGATCAGAAAGAGAATAGAAGAAAAATGTTTTATATAATATTTGGTACATCACACAGTATTAAGGGCTAGCTACTATTCTTATTAAAAATACTCATAAAGAATATACTAGAGCTGTGCTGTCCAATAAAGTATCCCATAGCCATGTGTGACCATCTAAAATTACATGTAGATGAATAAAAATTAAATAGATTTACACATTCCATTCCTTAGCTTCA
>NW_012148619.1:329474-331682 GCF_000956105.1 Propithecus coquereli | reverse complement strand
TGATGGCAATTCTCCCATGCTTTCTATGTGTAGGGACATCTGAAGATTGCAGGGTGTAAGCAACACTACCTGGCTATTTAAGCTATCACTTCTCTTCTATTGTTTTTCCTCCTTTCTCAGCCATTGCAATTTTCCTAACTTTGGATGGGAAAACTTGCTTTTATGCCATTATGAATTCATCCTAAAACTGAGTTTATCAAATAAACTTTATGTATCTTCTAGGTCTTAGTTCTTAATAGCTGAAGGCAAGCTTTTAGAACCCGACCAACCTCTTCTCTTTCAAAAAGCTGGTGTCTCACAAATCAAAATCACCTTTCTTTTAAGAGTCTATTCCACGTTGCAAAATCCAGTTTTGAATTGCAAAGTCGATAATTGCTGTTTTGCCATCCCTCTAAAGCAATGACAGCCACTGAATAATAAATGGATGGAGGGTTTCCAGGCACCTAGAATATAATACAGCATTTTTATCTTTTGACATAGCTAACAATATGGTACTGCATGTATCAAAATGCCAAACTGGTGAGACAGATAATACATGCTATAGAAGTTTAGAGGATGGAGAGATTTGTAGAGGATGAAAAAGTCAGAGGAAACTTCATTGTAGTGGAAAGACTGAGTTAGGCCAGAGTGGGTGGTTTGGGTTCAGACAGGAAAAAATAAGAGGGTCTTGTCTGGCACAGGCAGGAGTGCACAAAAAGAACAAGAGTCCTTTAGCATGCCAGAGGGGGAGCATTCATGTGGGAAAGTCCCAGGAGATATAATAGCTGAAGGCTTTGAATTCCAGCCTGAAGGGTTAGGACCATGTTTCCAGTAGCAAGAAAGTGCTCCGTTGACATGCTGTAAGATGTTAGACACTTGAGTGGAGAGATGTGGCTGTAACTTACCCTCCTGAACCTAGAGCTCATCTGAACCCTATGAGCAGCAGAATAGCACTTTTGACAGGTCACCAAACCTTTGTCCATATATCACAGATACTTCTCAAACCAACCCTAGGAAGGATCTATGCTGCCACCTCCACCTCATAGGAGAAGGAATGAGCTTTAGCATATCTTGAAATTCTCTCATTGGTAGTCCACCCTTGGTGTTTACTACTTAGTTATTAGCTCAGTTTGGCGGTGCATGGGGAATGTGTGCGTGAGTATGTGTATGGTATGTATGTTGTGGTGTATGTGTGTGTGGTTTGTGTCTGTGTGAGATATATGTGGGTGTGGTATGTATGAGTATGTAAGGTGGGCATGTGTGTGGTATGTGATATGTGTGGGATTTGGTGGGTATGTATGTATGTGTGGTGTGTTTTGTGGTGTATATATGTATATGGGATACATGTATGTAGTGTGTGTGGTGTGGTCTGTGCCTAGGACATGTATGGATGATGCTCTACCACATGGGAAAATAACTTCTTTGTGCCTTAGTTTCCTTATCTCTAAAAAGAGAGTAATAATAGTGCTTACCTCTAAGAGATGTGAGTTACTACAAGTGAGACACTTGGAACAATGTCTAGCACATAGAGGACACTCAGTAAATATTAGCTGTTATTTGGTTACATCACTTATACTCTGGTTTTCAGGGGATGTTTAAAGTTCTCTCTGCCCTTTCTGCTAGTTGATGGTGCTTTTGAAGCAGCAGACAATGACAGTTTACTATGGAACTGTTAGATCCAAGCTAACAGAGAAGATTTTTCTTCTCCATGTCCTTGCTGATCTCCAACATTAATACTCATCTTTGAATTCACTGTAGATTCTGATAACACACAAAATCCCAAGCTACTTGGTTTTTCAGATACCTGGGCTGATGAAGAACAGAGGCAACACTCCAGTATGCTCCACCAGTAAGAAAGAAAAGCAAATATTTTATGAGGACACTAGGTGGGTGACTATCAAATATTAACCACAACCACCACCGCAGCTCATTAATTGCACATGCATTTGGTTGAGAAGCAATACGTTAGCTGCTTATGTAATTTGTTTATTCTGAAAGAAAAATGCCTGTGAAAACACTCTGGTTCCATCTGGAATGAGTGAGGACACCTCTGGCTGATGGTTAAAAGGCTGACATTTGGTGTGGGCAGCATGGAGCAAGGGGTTGAGGAAAACTCATTTCCTCTTATTGCTACCTAATCCCGAGAGGACTTTAGGGCATGGACAATGAGAGCCCACCTAGAATGCACTGTGTAAATGTCAGGACCATCTCATCCAGATTATTAATTAC
>NW_012148619.1:328564-329424 GCF_000956105.1 Propithecus coquereli | reverse complement strand
AAACCTGTTCTTGAGATTTGTGACTTAGAATTTTGAGAGTAGATAGAAAATGCATGGTTGGCTAGAACTTCAGGGAAAGTGATGTGTTGAATTGAGTGTTGTGTTGAAAATGGGCAGCTCTGGATGAGAACTGAACTGGAGGATCCGGGGGTAAGAAGGTGAGGTTAAGGGCAGGAGAAGGTACCGATTTTGTGGGGCTGGAAGCTTATACAATTATTGAGATCTTCTTTGAGAGAAAGAATGCAAAATTACAAGAAATTACGTGTAATATTGAGTGTTTACTTAGAAAAAGAAAATAAATCACAACAAATTACCAATGTTAAAGAGCTGATAGATATCACAAATGCCATTAAATGCATAATACTTTTATCAATTATTTTGGCACACATCTATTGCTATGGACTGAATGTTTATATCCTCTCAAAATTTACACATTAAAGCCCTGGTCCCCAATGTGATGGTATTTGGAGATGAGGCCTTTGGGAGGTAATTAGGGTTAGATGAGGTCATGAGGGTGGGCCCTCATGATGGGATTAGTGCCCTTATAAAAGGAGACCAGAGAGAGAGCTCCCTCTCTCCTCCTGCATGAACACAAAGAAAAGGTCACATGAGTATACAGCAGGATGGTGGCTGTCTGCAGGCCCAGAGTAAAGTCCCAAATAGAAGCTACCTTGTTTGTACCTTTATCTCGAACTTCCCAGCCTCCAGAACTGTGAGAAATAAATTTCTGTTTTTTAAACCACATAATCTATGGTATTTTGTTATGGAAGCCCCAAAAGACTAACACATCTTTATAATATTGATTTTCCACATATATTTTTTGGTTGCATACATTAAGCACATATTCATATAAAAACATA
>NW_012148619.1:327147-328514 GCF_000956105.1 Propithecus coquereli | reverse complement strand
GCTCTACACCACATATAGTTTACAAAATATGAACATTTATGCAAATAACAGCATAAGAACCCATTAATAACTGCAAGTTCTTAACAAGTGCTTTGGTTGATTTGGCTTACATTTAATCTAGTGGAAGAAAGAATTTCTCCAAACTAGGATTTTCTCTATCTCTAGAGTTACTATGTTTGTCAGGTGTCCAGGAATGTTCATAGGTCAAAATAGTTGTCTTAGAAAAAAAAAGTCTGGGCTATTTTTCCCAAACTGTTGAGATTCTTTTCAGGCCTGAGCTAGAGAACACATAGAATCTTGATTTTGGAGGTATCTTTCAAATCAACATAACCCGACTCCCATATTTTACAAATGAAGAAAATGAAGTACTAAGAATGGAAGTGATTTTTCAAAGGGTGAGAACTTACATTTTTAAAGTTCCAGCCCAGTCCTCTTTTCCCTATATCATTCAGCTTCTTACAAAGCATTTAACAGATTCAGCACAATCTCTACCAAAATCCCAGCTGTCTGTTTTATAGACACTGACAAGCTGATCTTAAAATTATCTTAAAATGGCAGGGACACAGAACAAACAAAACAATCTTGAAAAAGAACAAAGTTAGAGGACTCACATTTCTGATCTCAAATCTTAGTAAAAAGCTATATTAATCAAGGCAGTATGATGCTGGCATAAGGATAGACATAGATATCATTGGAATATGGAATTTAGAATCAAGGAATCAATTCTTACATTTACGGTCAATTGATTTTCGACAAATGTGCTAAGACAATTCAATGAATTGGGAAATAACAGTCTTTCTAATAATTTGTTCTGTGACAGCTAGATAGCCACATAAAAAAATTTGGACTATCTCACCTCATATACACAAATTAACTCAAAATGGATCATAAACGTAAATATAAGAGCTAAAACTAAGAACTTCTTAGGAAAAAAACATAAACATGGATATAAATCTTTGTCAGTTAGGGTTAGGCAATGGTTTATTAGATATGACACAAAAAACACAAGCAGCAAAAGGAAAAAACAGATAAAGTGGACATCACCAAAATGAAAAACTTTGTCCTTCAAAGTTCACCACCAGAAAAGTGAAAAGACAACCCACAGGATAGGAGAAAATATTTTCACATCATGTATCTGATGTCGGGTTTGTATCTAGACTATATATAAAAAAGCCCTTATGACTCAGCAAAAAAAGATGGGCAACCCAGTTAAAATAAATGAAAGGATTTGAATCAAAATTTTTCCAGAGAATCTATATGAATAGCTAATAAGCACATGAAATCATGCTCAACACTATTAGTCATTAGGGAAATACAAATCAAAACCATATGCCTCAGAAATTCTGCTCATAGATAAATAAATGAAA
>NW_012148619.1:290816-316382 GCF_000956105.1 Propithecus coquereli | reverse complement strand
TAAGATTGCAAAGCAGCTTATAGTTATATGTATGTATAATATCTATATATGTTTGCTTAGAAAAAGCTGTAGACTATCGGTCATAATCTCTGGATGGGGGGACGATGGGAGACTTTTATTTGTTACTTATGCCTTCTTGTATTGTCTGAAAAATTTAAATATAAGCATGGATTTCTTTAAAAATTGGAAAAGTAATTTTCTTTAAAAATAGATCTTTTTTTGAGTTTTCAAAACCTTCCTTGCAAGCCTATGTCCCTGCTCTAATTTGCTACAGCTGCCGAGGGCACCAGAGACTTAGCATTTGAGATTTTTGAGAAGTATCCAGGTAGTTTCTTCTGCTTGATTAGTATGGGGTGGAACTTTTTGGAGCTTCATAAGAAAAAACAACAACAACAAGGAGAAGAAACAGTCCAGCTCCTGGCATAAAGTAGACCCTGAATACATGCTTGTTAAGTGGAATGAATAAAGTTGGAACTTCCATGTGCTTTGTTGTTTGCTGAAGTAGTTCCTGTTGGCTCAAGGTTGAAGGAGTTGATCTGTGTTACTCTGGAGAATCCTGGCAATTCTCTCAAGGTCATGGTCTTTCCTATCCCATCAAATGTATTGTTTTCAAAATTCCACCCTTGTAGGTTAGGTCAGAGTGAATGGGAATGCCTTGGTCAGCAAAATTGATTTTTTAAAAAGCGGGAATGAGCTCATGTATTTCATGATTGAACTGGACAGAATTCCATATTACACAGTTTTTGAATGTTGAGCTTGTATAAAAACTGGCCTTGGCTTCCAAATTTTAGTAAGATTTGGAAGTTTTAAAATCTAATAAGAGCCACAATCATTTCAGGCCTCAGGCTGATGGAATACATAGCTTAACAATGAGGTAGTAAAATAAACACTGACATTACTTTGGCTCTTGCTGTGTACCAGGTACTGGGCTAAATATGTTACCTGCATTATCTCATTTAATCCTCCTGGTCACCATCAGCTCCATTTTGGAGATGATGTACCTGTAATTTAGGGAAGTTTAGTACCCTGCTTGAGATCACATATGTAGACATTAAATGACACACCCGGGACACACAGCCAGCTCTTGCCCACTTTAGAGACTGCCCTCTTAAACCATTCTAGACTTTCTGCCTGTTATAATTTTTCAGTCACACCATTAAGAGAACAACCTACTTTATGCACTTTCCTGGTCCTGTCTGGTTTCCAGATGGTCCCATCTGAGATCGTTTCAGAGATGTTTGGAGACTTTGTGAAGGTCTTTGTGAACAGCAGGGTGTGTTTCACAATAAGAATACATTAGAACTGCTTTTCTTTGTCGTCAGTGTTGTTTTGAGTCTCAAATCTAGCCTGTCCCAGTTAAAACTTGCAGTTATTTTTAGATAATACCTGGAAATATAGAACTATATCTGGGGTTTATTACATGCTGTTTTAATCAGCTAACAGATAAGCAAAAATTATATTCAGTTGGAAGAATGCCTTCTTCATTGACTGCATATAAATGCAAAAAGAGCGGGTTCATTTGATTTCACTTAATTAATTTCCTATTTAAAGGGAAAATAGGGTGTTTCTAGTTATAAACATATGTCATTAGCTAGAACCTTACACAGCTTCTTCATGAAGTTGTTATTATTTAGGACAGCAAGAGGTTAAGTTTGTTTGCATTAGCCTGTCCATATAATGGTGCTGAAATAGAACAATTAATTTTCCAAAGTAAAATACCATGGAGTGAATATAGGCACCCCAGTATAAGAGATGAGTCATTTAAGTATTGAAAAGGGGACATGGAGGCCAGTTAATTGCCAGGATCTGAAAGTCAGCGGTCTAATCCAATTAAATATGTAAATGATGCAGTAGTGTTCATTTTCAGTGTCCTTTAGAGTTAATAATTAAATGATGGATTTAGAAATTAATTGCTAGGTAGTGGACTACTTGTGCACAAAAGATGGCATCCTTTCACCAGCTGTGCCCACTTGAAAGTTCCCCCACTCTGCTCTTTTCTGACTTGGCTGTGAAAGAAGTGAAAAGAAATTTACGCGAAGAACAAATAACCTCCTTCCTCTGCCTTCTCTCTCACATGACAGCCAAAATGAGAGAATATTCTCCCTTGAGGACAGTGCTATATTGCTACTTGGCTTGTAATAAGTGTCAGGAGAATACCACTAGGGAAAGATGAAAACTAAGCCTGAGCAGTCCTGCTCCTGTTAGGGAAGCAAATGTCTGGTGTAAACCTGAGTGTCTGATTTGTAAAGGAAACGTCCCTGCCTGTCTGCATCAGCCTACAACCATCTCCACCTCCATCGGTTCTCAGAGGGAGCGTTGTCTTTACAATGTGTCCAGGGCATTTCTTCCATGGTTATGTTGACTTATGTAATTTACTGCATACCTACTCCTGTTTTCTCATGACTCTGTGATGAAAGCCAGGGGTGCTGGGTGATATGTGAGTTCTTGCTAGCATTTTGGCTTCAAGACTGTCTGTAGTCATGTAGTGACATCTTTTGGGTGGGGTCACCCAGATGGCAACCTGGATCTGGGTTCTATCACAGGCAGGTGGGAAGATTAGCCTGATCACATTCTAACTAGCTACGACCTTTCCTTCTATTGGAAACCTCATAGCACATTGTTTGTAAATCTTTTATCTATTTGAATCATCCTTGAATGCTACTGTGTGCCTAATACTGGACCTTTGCACCTACCAGGTTCTCATAAAGATCTGAACAACATGGAATTAAGTGATTAAGTGCATGATGAGGGGAAAACACAAAGTTCTGTCTTCTTGGTAGGTGCTGGTCAAAGTAAAAGGAAATTAGAAAGATTGTGTATTTAAATCAGCAGTATCAACTGAGAGACATTCAGATTCAATTCAGATTTAGATCCAATTAACTTGTATTTTTTTTACTCTTAATTTTTTTTTAAAAAAGTAGAAGATGTGCTTGACAACAAATTCAAATAGTGAAAAACTAACATTTATGTGCTCACATCTGTATGGAGTCCTAATGCGTAGGGACATTTTCTTAACCACTTGTCAATACTCACTTTTTTTAGTGTAATTTACTTGAATATGCTTTGTTCATTTAGACATTATTAGTGCCACCTTCCTCCTCCCAACAGCTGATAGCTCTATATTATAAGGGACCGAGAGTGTCTTATGTATCTTTGTATTCCTGGCAAGTTTAACACAGTCCCTTGTGTATAACAGGTATTTAATGTTTTGTTAGTTGAACAGAATTGACAAATACATTGGACCCTACGCATTTGGAGCTTCATTTATTATTTCTACATGAGTTTTTGCAAGTTGAAAGAGATGTTAGGAACAGCCAGCATTCGATGTAAATGAGTGAATTTATGATGGTGGAATTTCAGGCATGAATAATGGAGATATTTTGGGCTGAGTAAAATCCTTTATCATGCCAGGTAAGCAGCTTTTTCTGTGCGTATCGTAAAGGCTGCCTCTGACTTCTGCTAAAACCTAATGTGTGTGCTTCCTCTTTTCATAGAAAGGCAAAATTGATAGGGGTAGAGAATATAGACTTTCAATTTAAACATACCTGGGTTTGAAAACCTACCTTACCACTGACTCACTTGTCATTCCTGGACAACTTTCTAAGGCATTTGGACTCAAAATATTACAAGAATAAAACTCATGGGTATGGTGGAAATTGGAGATAATACAACTTATACAATATATTGTAGGCAGTCAATGATGATTACTATTTTAACCATTTTTTTTATTTTAGAAAGCCATATACTCATGTAGTATTTCTTAGTGTTTGTCAGTATCTAAGGAGTTCTAATAGAACCAACATATTTCTGTCTTTTAAAAATGTATTTATTTATTTTTATTAATTGGCAAATAATAATTGTACATATTGATAGGGTACAATGTGATATTCAATCTATGTATACATTGTAGAAATATTAAATCAAACTAATAAACATATCCATCACCTCACCAACTTATCTTTTTTTTGTGGTGAAAACATTTAAAAATCTATTATTTAGCGATTTTGAAATATATGACACATTATTTTTAACTGTGGTCACCATGCAATAAAATAGATCACTAAAATTTATAAATGAAATAAGCCAGGCACAGAAAGGCAAGGACTGTATGTTCTCATTTATATGTGGAGTGTAAAAAAGTCGCTATAAAAACTGAGAGTAGAAAGGTGGTTACTAGAGACTGGCATTGGGGGAAGGAGAGATAGGGAAAGGAGAGATGCTGATCAGAGGGTACAAAGTTTCAGTTAGCCTGGAGCAATAAGTTTTAGTGAAATATTTCAGTCTTTTGCATCCCAAATGTCAAGTTGGCTTGGGCTGCCATAATAAAATACCATAGACTGTATGGCTTTGAACAACAGAAATTTATTTTCTCACAGTACTGGTGGCTGAAAGTCTGAGATCAGGGTGTGAACATGGTTGGGTTCTGGTGAGGACTCTTTCTCCTGACTTGCAGATGGTGGCCTTCCCACCGTGTGCTCTCAGGGAAGGTTGTGGGGGGGAGAGAGAGGGAGAGAGAGAAAGAGAAAGAGAAACTATGTTTGGGCTATTATAACAGAATACCATGAACTGAGTAGCTTATAAACAACAGAAATTTATTTCTCACAGTTCTTCAGGCTAGGAAGTCCCTGATCAAGGCACTAGCAGATTTAGTGTCTGGTGAGGGCCCACTTTCTCCTATATGGCACCTTCTTCCTGTGTCCTCACATGGTGGAAGGGGCAAGGCAGATCTCTGAGGCCTCTTTTATTACTAATCCTGAGATAGGGAACCGGCAGGCCCTGCTCAATAAGGAGTCATAAGATCCGAACCAAGGTCTCTGATAGAAGAGGAAACAGTGGAGAAACCCACCAAAACCAGCTAGAGCCCAGATGGCCACAAAAAATGACCTCAGCTTACCCTGACTGCTCATTATATGCTAATTATAATGCATTAGCATACTAAAAGAAACTCCCACCAGTGCCATGACAGTTTACAAATGCCATGGTAACTCCTGGAAGGTACCTTATATGCTTATATATAAAGGGGAGGGACTCTCAGTTCCTGGAACTCCTCACCCTTTTCCTAGAAATCTTATGAATAATCCTCCCTCTGCTTAATGTAAAATTAAATAGAAGGTGTAAAATAAGACCCTGGAAACTCACAAGATGCTACTCTCTGTTGCTCTGAGAGATAGCCACTGCCTCCTTTTTTTTCTTTTCTTACTTTAATAAGCTTGCTTTTGTTTTACTCTGTGGGCTCGCTCTTGAATTCTTTCCTGTGTGAGGCCAAGAACCCACTTGGCCTTCAGGGCAGAACCTAGTTTTGGAGCCCACCTTCCTGTATCAGTTCCATTCATGAGGGCTCCAACCTAATGACCAAATCACCTCTCCAAAGGCCCCATGTGCTAATATCATCATCTTGGGGGTTAGGATTTCAAGATATGAATTTGAAGGGGACACATAGCAGTACCATAGCAGGAACAGTAGGTTTAGGGAAAGGGTTTTGAAGCTCAGTGGGCTGTGATCTGGATTTATTTTCATGTCCGAGTACATTGCAGGTTTGTCATTTGAATTTTAAATTTTCTTAAAGTGAGAAGAAGGCACGAGTGGCAGGATGTGCAATCTTAGTGAAGTTCTTGGACTGTCATTAGAGTCAGGGCATTATTATTCTCCTGATTTAAGATATTTGACCAGGGTGTGGTAAGTGGAGGTTTGGAACTTAAGTGGTGGTATTTAGATGGAGGATGACCACATATAATATAGTAAGACATGGGTGCCCATGATGAGGTGGAGATCTGGTGAAGTCAGAACCTGGAAATCTACATGCCCTGCCTCTAGCTTTTCTGGGTATTGTGAACATTATTTAATTATGCACCCATCTCCTTATTGATCTTGAAAATTATTATTAGGTGACCTAGCTTTGAAGTCTAGCTATGTCTGTTACCAGCTGCATAACCCTGAGAAACCTCACTGAGCCTCAGTTTCTCATTTCAAATAATGTGGTTTAAGGATACCTTATTCAGAGTGTGACTACAGATCAGATAAGATAATGCATGTAAGAACCACATATTGTATGTAACACCCCCACTGAGTTATGGAAAAACACCCTATCAAACACATTAATAATTCTTTGGTGAAATGCGTAAATATTGATATGAAGTGGGATGTGCAAAGACTATACATAGCCTCACACCAGTTCAGGTCAGGTTTTGACACAAAAGAAATTCAATTGAGGTTGGGTTTTGCTGCCAAATGAATTATGAAAAATATTTTGATTTTTGAAACTTTTTGAAAAAGTTTTTGAATTACAGAAGGGACTGAGCTTCTATATTATTAAATAGCTTTTGACATTACTTTTATAAAGTAATATTGACTTTTCAGAGTTGAAGTCATTGCCATATAACTTGGCTATAGGTCCTAGATTATGAAAATAAAATTTGAGTGCTGGCTTCCCAATGAGAAATACAAATCCCTGGACATTCAAACACCCAGGGAATTGTAGTTTCATGGATTCATGGCTGTCAAATGATAAGTATCCAGGCATACAGCCTTACTGAATGTACAAAGAGCATATTATGCCATGGCCTGTGATTTTATAATGTGTAATTTCTGCAATTTAGGTGATAGATGATATTACAACATAGCTTTCTTTGGATAATGGTCACAGCAGGGGATAACAGTTTGAAAATTAATCACTTAGCTCTTATTTACTCTTTGAGAAATTTCGTCCAGTCTATCATAAAGGAGTGCATTTGACTTAGAGTCCTGTGCAAATGGGGAAACATTCTGTTCACCTACTCTTTCCAAGTGCAAAAACTTGATAAGGTGGCTTCTACTGTAAGGCAGACCAAACAGTTCCTGTCTGTGATATTTACAGTAGAGGAGTGAAACCTTTGTTTTTTAATCTGAGCCCTTTCCTGCATCATAACATTCCCTGGGATGATCTTTATCTGTAGTTGTTGAACTTACCTGCTCATCAGCATCACCAGAAAAAAAAGTCAGATTTTTAGTATATCATCTTAGAATATTCAGTAGGGTGTAGTCCTAAAAATCCCTTTGTTGATTTTCTTCTGATATGCAGCTAAGTTTGGCAACCAGAATTCAACCTTCAGATCGTACCTGCCTTTCAGAAGAAACAGAAATCCTGTTTGGGAAGAGAAATCCAAAGTATGCAATGGTCAATTGCAGATTCCTGAGGAGCTCTGCATTTTGAAATTTTAAAAAGAATTTTGAGAGTTGAACACCAAAGATTTATTGGATCCAAAGGCTTCCTTTTGTCTATGTTACAAAATATCCTTCCCAACCATGTAAATTGGGAACCCAGCAGAAGGAAGAAATCCTCATAGTGGAGTCTCTTTTGAACTTCATTCTTGTCTTTTGCTCTGGCCTCATAGTGTTAGGTCCATTTATGAGGTTTTTCGGAGGACACTTCACGCATACTCAGGCTGGTGTACAGCAGGGGCCACAGCTCAGATGATTCTAGGTGCTGAAGAAGTAACTTAAATGTATGAATTTTGGGCTACATGGGGAGTCTGAAAAATTCTTCCAAAATTGGGCAAACTTCATTCAATCTTTAGTCAATTATTGCCAGGTGGAACGGCAGACCTCGTATTTTGGATTTTTTTTTTAAAGAAAATCTGCATCTTTATGTGAAATATTACAGTAAATGGAGACAAATAATTCAACAACTCTGTTAGGTACTATTACTACCTCCATTTTGCAGGTAAGAAAACTATTCAGGGGAGTGATAATTGGAATTATTCAGCAAATATTCAGTCTCACCTTCATTCTTCCCTAGCTAGAGACAGTATACATTTCCCTGACCCATTGATGTTGGTCTTGGCCACCTGCTGTGGCCCACAGAATATGAGCAGAAGGGATAGCGTGCCAGTTACAAGCCAAGGCCAGTAGGTGGTCTAGTGTATCTGCAGTTCTGCCATTCCTGCTAGTCTGCTGGTCCAAGGAGGATGCAAGACTCATGGAGACAACTTGATCCCCACCTTCAGCTTGAAGCAGAGCCCAGTCCAACCTGGCCTAGATCACACCTAGGTGACCCTCAGATGCATGAGCAGGAATAAATGATAGTTGTTTACACATCATTACTTTGACTGTAGATAATTGATATAGGGAGTTTATAACTTGCCTAAGGTTACATATCAATCATTGGTTTAGTGAGGATTTGAACCTGTGTCCACTAAATCTAAATCCCATAATTACTAGTATTCTTCATTTACTGATAAATTAGATCACTGACAAAATGCTATTTGGTAATTCTTGTTCAGAGTCATGATCTTAAGATATGAACCTGCCTTGAAATGACTTAAAATAAGAAAGAAAAATGTAAATTGTACTTGGGAAAATTTTACTGTTCTTTTATTTAATTTAGCTTCTAATTCTTTGAAGCTAATTGTTGCCATTGGGTTTTGTAGGCAATTTGGTAGAAAAATGCTTTGCACTTGCCAAAATTTGTTTTGGCCTCTCTTTCTCCCCCCAAAAAAGAATATATATTATATTATGTATTACACAGACATACATAAATGTGATACTTCTTTCCTTCCTTCCAATCTAGAGTGAGCGTACAACATTCTTCCAGCCAGATACTCCCTTCCTAATCCCTTCACCTGGCCCAGGACATTTAGACTCGATTTATCTTACCTAGAGCTGCTGTAACAAAGTGCCACAAACTGGGTTTAAAATAGCAGAAATCTATTGTCTCAGCTGTGGAGGTCCACAGCTGAAATGAAAGTGTCAGCAGGGGTATGGTCCCTCTGAAACCTGTATGGGAATCCTGCCTTGCCTCTCCCCAGCTTGTGGTGGTTTGTTGGCAATCTTTGGAGTTCCCTTGACATGCAGCGACATCACTCCAGTCTCTGCCTTTGCCATCACATGGCATTCTCCTTGTGTGTCTCTGTCTTCACATGAGCATCTTCTTATAAGGTCACCCATCATACTGGATTAGGGGCCCACCTTGCTCTTGTATGACCTCATTACAACTAATTACATTTGCAATGATCCTATTTCCACATAAAGTCACATTCTGGGGTATAGAGCTTTGGGACCTCAATGTACTTTTTGTTGGAGGGGACACAATTCAATCTATAGCACCCAGCCTGGGCCTGGATGTAGGAGACCTCGCAGGCTTGGGAATTCTGTTCACATAATTCCCAAATGGCTGTACCTGTGTCTCCCTCACTGGGACCCCAGGCCAACAGCTCCTCTGGGGCTTTATGCTTTGGGCTTAGTGTAGTTCTAGAAACAAAATTGTCTTCAGTAGTAGGTCCTTTCTCAGGGAGCTCTCAATTCATTTTTCTCTGAGCAATATTTTTTTCTGCTCACTGAGTGAATATCTTTGCCCCAGGAGGCCAGGCTTTTTCATTACTTGGAAAATCCCTCCAACTCCAAATCAAAAAGAACCACAAGTTAACCATATTTCTATCTATTTTCCCCACACAAGCACAAAAAAGGCGTTAGGGAATAAAGCTAAAATGTCATGCAGGGCTGACAGTTTTCCACACTGATTGACTAATGCTGGTTGATGCAGGGAAGATCGTTAGGAGATGCTCATGTGAAGACAGAGGCACACAAGGGGAATGCCCTGTGACGACAAAGGCAGAGATTGGAGGGATGTGGCCCCAGTCAGACTGGGGTGCTGGATGCCAGAAGCCTGGTTTCCTCTCATCTGGGTCCTCCCTTCCGTGCTGTTAAACTTGGTCCCCCTGCCCTGTATTTGGCTGATTCAAGCTGCAGGTCTTGTGCACCTTCTTGTGAGTACGAAAGGAAGGTTCTGGGTGTCGTGGCTATTTGGAAAAGGATTGGTGCCATTGGTCCCCTGGTCCACATCACAGGTAGTTCTGGGAACAGCAAAGGCAGCTAAGAAATAGAACTTGGGGCTGGGGCAGGCGTGGAGGAGTGTGATATACAATGTTTGATAGCAGTTTTAACCATTTTAAGACATGTTTCTAGGTATTATCACAGTTTCTGTAACTTCTATCCTTTTTGTGCACTGGCTTCTGCTGTATCTGTGCTTCTGTTTGCTGACTTGATTCTGAGTTGCTCTTCTCTCCAAGGAACCAGCTTCGCTCCCTGGTCCCAGACTGTCTACCTTGCTTGACACTGTATTTCATCCTTAACCTTTTATGCCAATGTCCTTTCCCTGGGCTGAAATTGCTGTATCTCACTCTAACTCCCTAGTTCAGAGTGACGGGGGGAAAAAAAAAGGCTGGAGTTTAGTGTCTTGGCTCAGGACATTTAGTCCCACTTAATCTTACCACAGTACTCCCAACTTGTTCCATATATAAGGAACTCTTGATTTTCACAAAATTTGCCCACCTTCACGGGAGGGGCATTCTACACTGATTTATTTACAGATGCTGTAGCACGTTAACATCTCCACTCTTCAGGGGCCTTCAACCTAAGGATTGGGAATCACAAGTCCAAAAACCTACCTGTGTCTTTCTCCAGACTGCCAATTCCTGTTTGGCCTTCCTCTGAATCACAGCATGTCACCTGAAAAATGGGAATATAAAGAGTTGGTTCCTTCAGTTATACATTCATCTTCTTTTTTGGGGGGTGGGGGTCTTCTGGTAAGGACTGGAAAACTTGCGAGACAAATTCTAAAAGAGCTGTAACACTTACATTCATCTTTTGATAAAACTTTTAATGAGTATTGTACTGTATTTTGCTGAAGTAATTGCCTGGGATGCAAAAAAGGATACATTGCAGCCCCTGCCCCATGGGGTTCAGGTTCTGAGCAGGGAAACAGCTGTGTGAACACTTTAAAGTCATTCAAAGTGCACACCAGTAATTTTAGTAGAGTTAAATTTCGCGGCAGGTCAAAAAACCATGTGATAATCGTGGATCTAAACTTCCTTGGTTGAAATCCTGGCTCCACTTTCAGCTGTGCTACCTCAGGCTACTTTCCTAACCTCTCTGTACCTTAGTTTCTTGATATGTAACGTGTGGACATGGGTAGATTCACCTTTTATAGGGTCTGAAACTTCAGCAGTTTTGAAAAATCATCGTTAAGAAAAAATAAAATAATACAAAGTTATGAATATAAAATTAGGTACAAAGTGAATATTTAGAATGATAAAAGAAATCATGACTTGGATCTTAAAAATTTTCAAAAGTTGACAAATGCCATCAGCATCATGAAATCCAAAAATATACAGTCTTGCTGCTATTGATAATTGCATCTGCCTGACTCATCTCTTTAACATGTTTTTTCACTCATATTTTAGTAGCTGCTTATTTTGGGTCACTTTTGTATGACAACAATTTTCTAATGTTTTCTTTAGTGAGACTAGGAAAATATCACATCTTTCTCACAGTATGGTTTGTCAACTTAAAAAAACTGGTAGCTTAGAAAAGTTTTATTATTTTTTTAAGTTTCACAGTTCATTCCTGCTAATATGAAATATCTGCACTTTGTTTGTCAGGTGGTGCTTCTTGCCCTGGGGCAAGTTCAGTGAATCTAACCCTTTGATCTTGCTAAGAATGGCCTTGGGGGCCTTGCGCAGCAGTTGAGGAAGGTGCATCGGGGGCTGGTCTACCTTGCCATCCCTGGCTCAGGCTGCTATAACAAAGTACCACAGGTGGCATGGCTTATAAAAACTGAAATTTATTTTCCACAGTTCTGGAAGCTGTAAGTCTTACATCAGGGTGCCAGCACTTGGTTGGGTTCTGGTGAGGGTCCTCTTCTGGGTTGCAGACTGCCCACTTCTCCCTGCGTCTTCATGAGGTAGAAAGAGAACAAACTGCTCCTCTGGTCTCTTCTTATAAGAGCACTAGTCCCATTCATGAGGGTTTCACTTTCATGACCTAATTATCTCCCCGATGCCCACCTCCTAATACTATCACATTGGAACTGGGGTTTCAACATAAGAATTTTGGGGAAACACAAACATCCAGCCCATTGCACTTCTGATCCATTTGGTCTTGGGATAGGGCACAACTTGGCCACAGACCTAGTGGCTCCCAGCAGGAGCAGAGATCATTTATTTTCAAAGAAAAAAATATGTCTACATGGCCTCAAAACAAGAGGTTTTTTTTAGCACAGATTTTTTCAAAAATGAAATGAAGCTCCAATTTTTCAATTTTGGGTAGATATATTAGTAGCCAAGTAAGGGATTTTTTTTTTTTAATGGAGAAACACAAACCCATCCAGATGAGTTAAATTTAAAAGAAAGTTTATTGAAACGCAATGATAAAAAGTCCCACAGAAATAAGTTTAGGGAATACAGAGATGAAATTTGGGAATGAATCGCAGCTGGGATGTGGAGGCTAACCTAGGAAGTGATCGCCCCTCTTCTCTCCTGGGCCTCTTTGTCTCTCGGCTGCTTTCTTCTTAGACACCTACTTCATTTCCTGCTTCTCTCAGTACACTGCCTTTGTCTGCTATTCTACATGCCTCATAACTGCTTTTGAGATGGTTTTGAAATTCCATGGCACAGACTTGGCCTTGATCCCTGGATGACTTTTCAGAGCCATGTGCCCACCAACATCTATTTTCTTAGGAGGGAGTGAATCTTCTTGGCTTAGCCTAGATTCTAAATGGGTCTTTCTGTGTCAGAGGTCCATGCCTTGACCAGTCAGCTGTGGCTAGTGCGAGCAAGCAAGGTCATGGAGGTGAAACACAGCCATTCAAGCTCACACCTTCCACAGGGGCTAGGCATGTGCTGGAATTTCCAGAAAGAGGTTATGGGCAGGGTACCTAGTATGCATTAGACCTGATTCAGAAAAAAATGAGTTAAATTCAGTTTAAAAAAGAGGTGTGAGCATGCACTACGTATGTTCGTGTGTGCTTCTCAAGCTGGGGTTTCCTGCAGTGTGCAGGAGGGATTTCTAAACTGCAATGTGATCACTCTCTGTCTTTCTGGATCATCAGCTTTACACATGGATAATTGAAAGTATCATTTGAAGGATTAGCATAGAGAGCAAAAAATCTAGCTGTTTATGGGAATAACCTCTTAGATATATATATTTAGCCCCCTCTGGGTACTTCAGTGGAATCATTTAAGGAGCATTGAGTGCATATTTACATACTGTCACTTTCTAACACTTTTTAAAGATGGGAACAATTTTTTTTTCAGCAATCAGCAAATGTTGTGAAATTGATTTTCTCTTTGAAGTACTCTTACTCATTCAGCATTCATTCACTCATTCATTCAATAGGTATGTGTTGAGTAACTACTGTCTGCCAGTTATGACAGTAGCTTTTATTATTCCCATTATACAGAAGCTGAAACTAAAGCTCAGACGAGTTGGGAGACTTGGCCAAAATAAGAGAGTAAGTATGGAGAGAGGATTGTAAAGCTAGGTCTTTTCAAACCCCCAGCCTGAGTCTCTCCCATAGGAAACTTTAACCAGGAGGTTCGAGAACCAGGGTGAGACACAGGAGCTTCCTTTGAGTCTGGCTGGGGAAAATTCCTTCTTTGCTTGGCTGGCATTCTCACGAGATTTTGAGTTCCTTGAAGTCAGAGACTGTCACCTTTGTATCTAGCACGGTGCCTGGCACGTAGTTAGGTGCTCAGTAATATTTGATGAATGAAAGAATAAATAAGCGACTTCATGTCATTTCTTTCTTTTTTCCTGCTTCCCCTCTTCTCATTTCTTTTTCTATTCTTCTCTTTTGAAATCTTTCCTTGTCTGCCAGACTCCTCAGAACACATTAAGCTCTGCAGAATGGAGCACTTTCTGGTTCCTTTCACTTTTCCACACTCCTCTCCCGTCACTTCCTCCAGCAAACTTTGGCCCAAATTATGACTATTTTTTTCAAGTCCCAGGGTCCCATCTTGCTTTCATTGAGATATTTTCGGATATTTCTGATACAACCCATAAAGTTCCACATCAGAAGAATAGCAGGTTAATTAGCTCATGAGCATCATTATGGGCTTATGACCATAATTTTCTAGATTTCGTCTCAAAGTTTCTGATAAGGCTGCCTAAGACATCCCTTAACAATTCAAGAAAAGCTGTGCTTTTTACTCTCTGCATCCTAGTGCGGAATACTCAGAATTATTAGAACACTCATTACTGAGCCTATGTGTGTTTGTGTGTGTGAATGTGTGAGTGTGCACAGGTTCATTAGTGGAGGTTATGAATGCCGGGTTTGTAATTTCCACCTTATTCTAAGACTCCAGAATGAATGAATTCAGCATTAGCAGACAGTTTTTCTTAGGGGTAATAAGTATAAATATCAGCCAGTCCTGGGTGTTTTTGCTGAATTCCAACTCCTTTTCCCTGTACATTTTTCTTTGGGGTGTTATTGAATATGCTTTCTACACTTGTGTACACAACTTCTTACATCCTTAAGGTGGCAGCAACAATCAAAACAGTATTTAAAGAAAAATGTCTGAATGGGCGAGGAAGTGGGGAAAAGAGAAATCCAATTCTTTCTGAAATGTTCTATAATCCTCCATTTTCTGTGCAGAATTATATCCATAGCTAGATTATTCATTATTAAGAGCTTATTTCAGCCCAGAGTCTGTGTGTCAGTAGATTAGGACATAGAGGAAGATTAGCTTCTCACGGTGGGTGGCTGGAAATAAGTTCCTTATCTGATCACTAAAATCCGTTGTTCATGGTTTCTTGATCAGAATTATTAATTCTGTCAGGGGCTTTTGCATGTCGATTAAATTTCAGTTCCTGATATATAACGTTAGAATTCAGCTCCATGGTACTTGTGTTATATTAGCAAGGCAGAAATGAGCATAAGTATGTCAGTCTTCCATAATTCTCAAGTCTCTGCAGCCCCCAATACTTATTTTTGGAAGTATTTAACAATTTTGAGACTTTAGTACAAATAATATTATTAATAAATAAATTACTAGTCACTATTACTTATTGTTTACCATGTGCCTGACATAATCTCAGACTCCTGTACCTCTGCTGTCTATTTTTATCTTCTCCAAAAACCCAGGCAGCAGTTATCACCTTTATTTCCACATTAAGACAAAGAAAGCAAAGAGCTGAAAGATGAAATAACTTCTCCAAGTTCGCAGAGCTGGATGGGGACCCAGGTATTTACCCCTCCAAACCCCCGCTCTGCTCCCTGCCAATAAAATGACTTTTTATGAGCTTGGCCAGGGGAACAGAGTTCTTAGATTACTACCTTGTCACAGTTTAACAAAATGAACACAGTGATTTTAAGACTATGGATCAAGATATTTATTGTTTCTGGCAAAATCAAACCTAAAGAGAAAAAAACAACAGTTTTTTTGAAAACGTGTTAGGTGATTTCCTCTAGCTATGCAACTGTACATCAAACAAGTATTTCAGTGTGAAGCAATGTGTTAGGTGCATTGGATACAACATTGAGTAAGACACAATCCCAGTTCCTGCTGGAAATGTTAATGTGATAGAGAGGTAAACAAAGTACTATGAATACCACAAAAGAACTGATTTATTTTGCTTCGCAGAGGAGGGGCCTCTTGCAGTAAGCTACAGAAGTGTCCAAAACTGCTCGGTCTTTTTTAAAAATTATTTTTTAAAAGTTTTTTTTTATTTGTACAAATTGATGAGATATGTGAGAAGGTTTTGTTACATGCATATAATGTGTCAGAGTATCAAGTCAGAGTATTCAGGGTGTCCATGAGCTGAGTACAAATCATTTTTTTAAGTATAGTCATCCTGCTCTGCTATCTAACATTGACTTTTTTTCTTCTGTCTTACTGTATGTTTGTACGGTTTTACCCACTTCTCTTCATCCTCTCCTGTCTCCCCCATTCACCCTTCCCAGTCTGTTATCATTACACTCCTTACCTCGATGTGTTCAAAGTTTTTAGCTCCTGCATATAAGTGAGAACATGTGATATTTATCTTTTTGCTCCTGACTTATTTCACTTAAGACAATGACCTCCAGTTCCATCCATGTTGCTGCAAATGACATGATTTCATTCTTTTTATGGCTGAACAGTATTCCAATGTGTATATACACCATATTTTCTTTCTTTATTCATCTGTTGATAGACACTTAAGTTGATCCCATATCTTTACTGATGTGAATAGTGCTGTGATAAACATGTGAGTGCAGGTATCCCTTTGATATATTGATTTCTTTTCTTTGGGGTAGATGCCCAGTAGTGGGATTGCTAAATTGAATAGTAATTCTATTTTTAGTTTCTTGAGAAACTTCCATAGTGTTTTCCCAAAGCTACTCTTTCAAGGAAAAATAATAATGTCTTCTCTCAGTTACCACTCCTCCACCCTTATGTAAAAACATGAACAATGGCCTTTTTGTCACATGAGACAAGTTGGGGAGGTAGAGCAGGAAGTCTTGTTCTACTGGCCTCACTTTGCAGAGGGGAATAGTTGTGGATGAATTCTGAAACCCAGAAAACCTAGGTGGGAGTCAGGTGGGAGGTGGTGAGGGGAGGGTTAGTGATCATGAAGTTTGTATAAGGTAGGTGTTTAGATTCCAGGTAAAGCAGAACCCCACTCATGATAATTGGAATTCAAGGTTAGAGCATACTTTCACTCACTCATTCATGATTTATCGATTACTGATTTTATGTCAGTCTATAGTTTACTTTGAAATTAGAGCTATCTCAGTGTTCACCTATTAAGGAAATAATTGTTTCCAGAAACTCTAGATTTGAACCTGTAGGACAGAATCAGGTGGGCTTGGCCTTAAGTAGAAGACAGGTGTGTGGGGGAATTTAGTGTTTGGCAGATCACTGCATACTCAAGTCATGACACAGAAGTGCTATCAACTCTGGGGCAAAGATAATTCTTACGTTAGGTAGATTGAAGAGTCCTTATTAGCTCGGACCAATATAGAGAGGGAGAAGACTTAGGTGTTTTGGTGGAGATAGAGTTATCTATTTTCCCTAACTGGAATGGGGAGGAGGCATAGTGGGTCCTCTGTTTATCTACTCACTCATTCATTCATTCGTTTGTTTATTGAACCCTTATATGACACATTTTGTATGCAAGCGTTTTGTACATGTCACTTATTTAATAACAATCTTATGAGATAGAAATTATTATTATATACATTTTATAGATGAAGAAACTGAGTTATATAGATATTATGTAACTTGCCCAAGGAAACATGGCTTCATTGCCTCATTAATTTTTGTTTTTTCTAACAATCAAACATCGTGAATCTGGGATTGGTAACCTCTTTCTAGTTTCAGGCAGACAATTTATTTTTGGATCAGCATTCTCAGGAAGGAGAAGACTTTGTGGACCCAAGGCATCTGCTTCCTCAACCCCACGTGGGCACACACCAGTGGCACATTTTTTCCTTTATGACATCAGAAAATGCCCAGAGAATACATATAGCTCGTGTGTCCCAGGTCCCAAAGTTGGAGTGGCACACCACCAAACCCAAACCGATAATAACTTCTGCCACCTCTCATGTCACTAGATGCGTTTCACAGTTGAAATCACACCGTGCCCCCCACACAGCCCTGAGCTCACTAAGACTGCAGACCTGGCAGCAGTGCATGCATCCCTTACAAACATTGTCTCATAGCCAGGCCTTAGACACGAATGTGGAAAATGGCCAATACGGATATTAAAAAGGAATGGCTCAGAGAAAGTACAGCTAATCACCGTCCTGCTGGGTGAGCGTGAGAGGCCAGCAGTGCCCAGACCTTTTCTTCTATTTTTAAATCAGGAGTCTGAGCAGTAAACCCATGTCCCCCTCAAATCACAGCACTGGTCCGCAGAGAAACACATGCCGTGGACCACATTGGCAGCTGAATGAATTGCTTGGGCTGCGTGTCCCTTTCTCTGTCTGTGTCTGCCACCCGGGTAGAGATGTTTAAAAATACACTGTCATTAAGGACATTTCAGCTTCAGGGCTCGTGTGGTTGGCATAATTGTGAGCTTCCTGAGTCTCTGGGGTTTCCTGAGTCTCTGGCTGGTTCTTTTCTGCTCTTCGACATTCACGGCCCACGAGAGTATTGAATGAAATGTCATGTTTAAGTTGTTGATAGCTGCTAACCAGCTCCAGGAGGTAATGGAAATGATCCTGTATTTGCATTGGAGATTTTGTATTTATGCAAAAGACAGCCAAATTACCTATCATTGAGGGTATATATTTTGAGAAGAGCCTTTCCAGCTGCTTTTGCAGCTCTTGTGTTTTGTTTCTAGTAAAGGATGAATGGACATCTGGAATAAACATGTTTGGAAGGGGTTACATGGTGGCACATTCTTTTATAAGTTTTCAACTTGATCTTTCTGTCAATTGTTATTTGGATTTTTGTGTACAGTGAGGAGTTGGCCACCATGAAGAAGCAGAGAAGCTCACATAACAGCCCTCTGTAGTTTGTTGAAGTTTTAGCAACGTGTAAGTTTAGAGACTAAATAGTTGTGAAAGTATCGGATACATTAGTTGTGACCAAAGAGTGATGTTATTTGTACCAGACCCAGGCCGTTTTCCTCTCCAGGTCTGCTCAGCTCTGGGCTGGACTGTTTGTTAGATGGAGATCCTTGGCTGCCTCTCCTGCCCTTTCTTCATCTCCTGGCACTGCTAGCTATTTTTTCTACTCCCAAGGTGAGAACCAGCTCCAGCACAGTCTCCTCCATGCAGGGGCCATTTCAGCTTTGGTGCCTCAGTTGAACTGATCAAGCCCATAGAAGCTATGGTGCCTTCCGTGACTTTTGGTCTCAGGTAAAACGTCAAACCTTGAGGCGTGAGAACTGGCTTTCCCAGAGGCTGCCTGGGGCCGTCAGTTTACACAACCTGAGAATACAGGACAAACTTTGATCAGCGAGAGACAGAAATGACCTGGCAGATAAATTCTGTGCCCTCCCTACCCCTTCACTTTATACACAGTAGTGGTTCCACATAGCCTCTCTGGAAATGTCCTTCATGACCAAGAAACTGGCTGTGATCTTCTTGTGAAGGCCAGTTAGCAACATGCCACCTCGTGATTGATTTGCTACTTTTCTGATGCACTTCCCTTTTCCCTCAATCTTGCTATTCTGGAATGCTCCTCCCAATAAAGCATTAGGCATGTAGATTTAGGCTTTTTTTTTTTTTCCTAGAGAATTTGGCCAAGACAACCTGAGAAGAGGGACTCTTCTCAGGGTGAGTAGGAAGTATGCAAAGAAGTGAGTAGGGGAAGGTAGTTCCTTTTGAAAAAAATGAGACAAGGTGGGTTCAGAGGAACAAAGCTTTGTCACAGTCTTTCAGCATAAAAGAGGAGAAGAAGGTTTATCCTAGCTGATGAAATCAATAATTTCTGATGCAACAGGAAAACACAAAAATCTCATTGATTTAACAACAAAATAGATTTATTTTTTACTTAGCATCCTATATGGTTCTGGTCACCATTCTCCATTTTGTAGGCATGCAATAAAAAACGCTTGGTCTCCAAGGTTTCTGGGGCTGGGGCCAGGGAAGAAAGCTAGATTTGGGGCCAGAACTAAAGGAGGAGCAAGGGCAAGAGAGAGAATGAGAGAGAACATCTACTCTTTTTTTTTTTCTTTTATTTCAGCATATTTATGGGGGTACAGATGTTTAGGTTGAACATCTACTCTTAATGCCTTAGCCTAGAAGTAACACGCGCCCCTTCTCCTCATAGTCATTGGAAAGAGCTAATCTCATTGCCACAGTCTAATTGCCAGGGAGGCTTGGAAATGTAGGGGAATACACAGATTTTTGCTGAGCACAGACTATCTCATGACAAGGTTCATTAAGCGAAACTAAGGGAGGGAGGGCTCCAGGTAGGATAGGGCAAGAGATTCAGAAGAATGAAAAGATCTTTGAGAAATATAAAAGTGTATAGGAAGAGGTAGAAGTTCAGGACCTGAGACAAATGTCTATTCAGAAATAAAGGACACAGAGGGGGAAGGAAAAAATTTCTGAAGGAAGTTTTGTAGGATTAGGTAAATTCTTAGATCAAAGCTGACAGAAAGTACAGGTAATTGGGTGAGGGCCTCTGACAGATAAAAGAGTGAAGCCATGGAGGAAGCAGTTCTGCCCCTTTGCAATGAAACGGTAGAGAGCCCTGGAAAAGACATTATTAGGTGACTCAGCCACAAAATAAGGTAGAACAAGGAGTAATATAGGATTTCTTTTTTTTCTTTCAAAATATTAAGATGTTTTTGTTACATGGATATCTTATTTATAATGCTTAAGTCGGGACTTTTAGCGTGTTTATCACCTGAATAATGTTCACTGTACCCGATAGGTAGGATTTTATCCACCCTCCTCCTCCATTTCCCATGACATTTACATCTCTTTGTGCCCATGAATATTTCTTAATATAAGTAATATTGAAGCAATTAACTTCACAGACCCTTTCATACTGAGTGGGTTTTTCTTCTCGTCATAAGAAAGAAGGAGCTAGCTGCAGATTACAAAGCAGTCATTCATGAGCTATCTGATAGGCCATTGTGAGGATTAAATTAAATGCTGGGCACAACCTAAGTGATCAATACATATTACTTGTTGTTTGCCTAACATTCTGAGGTTCCTGTTTTAGGAATTAAGAAATGGAGGCAGAGAAATTGAAGGGACTTGTCTGTGAAATCACAGTTTGCAAAAGCATATAGTAGTAGATGGCTATCATTTAGTCTAGGGGCTTAGGGGGAGTGGTCGTTAAAGACCTCCCAGATGAAGTTATACTTAAGCAGAGACATGAAGGATAAGGAGTTATCCAGGCAAGGGAGGTAAGGGTAACAGATGAGAATTCAGGCAGAGGGAACAACATATAAAAATACCTGAATTCAAGAGTGAGTTTCTTGCAAGCTGAGAGCGAGAAAGGTGTGGTTAAGAGCTTTATAAAGGAGAGGAAGGGTGACCCAAGATGAAACTGGAGAGGAAGACAGGCTTAGCAGCGTCTTGTAGATCATGCTATGGGAAATGCATCCCATCCTAAGAGCTATCTTAATGGTAGGCCACTAAAAGACTTTAAGCAGGTTGGTGGCATGATGGGCTTCTATTTTATAAAGATTACACGAACTGTTACATGGACAATGGATTGGGTAGGAGGGCAAATGAAAACAGGAAGAACAGGAAGAAAGTTATAGTTCTGGTGAGAAATGATAGACAATTAGGTTGAGGTGATAGCAGTGAAAATGGAGAGAAGTTGAAGATTTTCACATTTATTTTTGAAGGCAAAATTAATAGGCATCTAGCGATAAGGCAAAGGAAATGATCCCAGTTTCCAGGTTTCTAGCATGAGAAACTATATGAGTGACAAGGATATGAATTCTGACAATAACCAGTGAGCTTGGAAGAGAATTCTGAGCTTCAGATATGACTTCATCCCAGCTGACCTTGATTTCAGCCTATTAAAGTCTTGAGCTGACTCCCGACCCACGAAGACTGAGATAACAAATTCATGTTGTTTTAAGCTGCGAAGTTTGTGTCAATTTGTCATGTAGCGGTAGAAAACTAACCTAATACAGAGAGTTTCCATCACTTTTTCTCCCTTGGAGAATAGTTTATATAACAAAAGTGTTGTCTTTTCGTTAAAGATTTGGTCAAAATTGGCTATAAAACTGTCAATGTCTGATGTTTTATTAAAATAAATATCTTTTGACTATAGTCTAAATTTCTACAGTGGTTATTATTTAATTAGTATTTTCTGTTGCTTTTTGAATAAATTTTGTCAAATTTTTCTTGAAAGTTATCTACTTTAGCTAGTTTTTAAAATTTGTTGGTATATAGTTTTTTATAGTATTTACTTATAATTAACATTATCCTCTATATCTGTATCTATTCTCTCCTTCTTATTTTTAATACTATTAGTATTTATTTTTTTTAAATCAGATTTCCAAAAGCATTCCATTTTTATTGGCTGTTAAAGCTAGTTTTTGCTTCTATTAATTATACCTACACTTATTTGCTTCTTTAAATTTAATTTTTCCCTTTTATATGCCTTTATGTATATAAATAGGTGTTATTTTTTAATATAGCCAATTATTCCACCAAAACAATCTTTCCAGGAAAGTCTAGTATATAAGGTAACAAAATTAGGCTGCTCTTGTTGAATTGTGGTTATGGTGGCAGGGGTGGGAGAAGAGCCCTTTGCTTTTTTTACATGAGGACCTCCAGACATAATATCCTGCCAGACAAATAAGATATCTTGAGATGTGTTTATGAGGATTTTGATCACTAAAAAATTTATAAAAGGAAAGATATGTGTACTGTTTTTTTTGATTTGTCTCTTTTGATTTTGAGAGGTAGGTCTACTTGTAGTGGGATTGTAAATCCTAACGATTCACTTTATTGTTGAGTCTGCCTATACAATAACCAAAAGACTATGCTCAGAAAAAATTAAGATCTAGTTTCTGGTCTTGCTTCTCCTACTCATGCCCCTCCTACTCAAGGTATCCAATGAGAGGCATGGATGCTCTTGTTCTCTTTTATTTTCTTTCTAATTTTTCCATCATGATGCAGCATTAAGCTTAGGATTTGTACAATGGTTCCCATTTTGCAACACCACTTCTTAACTTCATTTTCACCCATTCCTTGCAGAAATCTTATAAGTCAGTATAAAAATACTTCTGAGACCTCAATAAAAAAAATAGCAAAAATCCTCCCCCTTCCCAACTTTGGATGTTCCAAAATAGTGGTTTTCAATTGATATACTGGATGATCCTGGTATTCCATGAATTGGTTCATACTTCTCCTTTTAATGTTTTTATTCTCATATTTTGTAAGCTTTTCAAAGTTTCTAAGAAGATCCAGCCAATGAGAAAAAACACATATTAAGAGGGAAAACAACAACAAAAATATAGAAGCATATGAAAGCAACCTATTATGCTCTTTCTAAATGTTGATTTTGGTTTTTTATTGTTTGCCCTTGGTTATAATTTTATATTTTTTGCTAATAAAGCTGTTCTTAATTTTGTGATAGAATTAAATCACTTATTAGTACTCTTGAGTTTTCCCAAGCATATATGTCAGGATAACAATCTAAATTTCACAGACTCAAGTCCTCAGCTGCTCAAATGGCACTTCTTGTCCAGGTCATGGTTTACATTGTGCTCACATCATCTGGAAGCTATGGTTTCTAAATTGCATAGGATACTTACTTCTCTTGCTCCAAATTTGATATGCCCTCTCTGGGAAGTCTCTTGAGTATGCCTAATGCTGCCATTGCTGATGGTGCTAACTGTGAAAATACCAATATTTCTACAAAGGATTCTGGGTTCTAGTTCTCCATATGCCACCAAACCTCATGATTTATTTCCTCCCCCTAAGGGAAGGAATGTCTCTTTCCCTATCTTTTCCTCTGCCTTAAAACATAATTTGTCCCTACAGTCACACTGGATCCCCCTGAAAATGTTACTACAGTTTTGCAATAGGGTCGGATGTGAGCCTTCAGACTTGGGTGGCAACAGAAGAAATGCATTCTATTTTCCCCTTCATTATTGTATCAGCATCTCTTCCACATGAGTCCTTACTTCTTCCTTAAATGCCCTTCTTCTGGGTGGAACAGGTACTATTGCTAGTGGTTAAGGCTATGTATGAATGTTGGTGCTGTACTTCCTGGGTTGAAATTACTACTGTGCCACTTACTTGCTTTGTGACTTTAGGCAACTTACTTCATCCCTCTATGTCTCAGTTTCCTCTATAACATGGGAATGAGACTTCCTAGGTTTGTTGAGAGGATACAATGAGTTAGTACATACAAAGTGCTTTGAATTATGTTTGGCATTATGAAACCCTCAGTAAATATTAATGGCTATTATATGCCTAGACCTGTTGATGTCTTTTATGGCTAAAATCAGGTTTTACCATGGATTTATGTACTATATTATATCCTCTCCATATACATGTAAGATGAGTACATTTTTCAGATTAAACATTTTGTGGATCTAAGAGAGAGAAGTTTTAATACATTAGAAAAAGTTGACAAAAAAACAAAATGTAGGTGCTACATGTATTTTGATGCTGATGACACATTACTTTTATTCTGTTCAATTTGCAAGCCAGAGACTCTGGTTTCAGAATTTGTTTCAGAAAACTCAGAGAAGTGGCTATTTCTCCACTGCCAGGCTGACCAACAGCTAGAAAATATTGAAGGGAAAGGGATTTAAAACTTAAAGGACCAGACATAAAACACATATCTAACTGATGAGAACAGAAACAAAAGGGTGTTTAAATTAAAGATAAAATGAAATGTTAAAAGTTTGGGCTTCAGCCACATGGAGTCATGGAACTTTAATTCTTGATGGGCGGTCTGAAAAGGGATGAAATGAAGTTACAGGAATGTGGGCTCTTTGCCAAATAGGATTTAGAACTGGAGAATTCTGATTCAGTGCCACATTCTTGGGGAGTAAGGACACTGAGGTCCATGTATTTACTTCAAAGGGCCATATGGGGCCCTGTGCCCTACTTTGAGCTGAGAAACATGGGAACTCTGGAGGCCACATGATGTAGAGAAAAGTGATTCTGATTTTGACCAGCCCTGGGTTTAATGCTTTTCCGAGGTGACATTGGTAGAGATTCCTAACCTGTCTAAGCCCAGTTTCCTCATCAGCAGAACAGTTTAATATTAGTGGTAAGGATGTGATGTATAAAGAGGGATGAATTATCCATTAGATCCTATAGGCAGAGTGCCCACAGCTTATAATATTTTCAAGGGCCTCTTAAGATATTTGAGATAGAAAATATTTTTTTCTCTTCAAGTTCTAAATTGGAAAAGTAGAAAATTGAGAGTGATTTTAAGGCTACAATTATAAAAGTCCTTTCAATCTCTTAAGTGCCATGAATTATATAATGTGGAATGTGAGTACATTTTAATAAGTATGATATGATATGATATGATATGATATCATGTGGAGTATCCAGGTTTAAGAAGAGCCCTGTAGAATAGAAGGGTGTTTGGAATGTGTTAGGTACTGAATTAGTGTTAATTCTTTCTCTCTCTCTTTTCTCCCCCTAGAAGTCTTTTGAAATATGAAAGGAAGTACAAGGTCACATAATTTAAGTTAAAGGTTATCCAGGTAGCCAATATGATATTGGGCATGAAGAGATGAAAATTTTATTTTTATTTTTGTTATATTTTTATTTTATTGTATGTTTGCCATGTGCCAGATTCTCTTCTAAATTACATTTATTAACACATTCAATTGTCATAATAATCCAGTGAAATAGATATGGCAATTATTCCAATTTGATAGAAGAGGAGATTAAAAAAAAATAGAAATTCTAGGCAATTTGCCAAACCGATGCAGCAGTGGAGCCAGAATTTGAGCACAAGGATTTGACATTGGAACCCAACTTTATCCACTAAATGGTTCTACTTTGGAGTTACAGAATATCAGGATAGATTATAGGATTGTTCAATAGATGTACATTAGCACAATACTTTGGGGTATGCATGTTTTTCAGTTTTGAATTCAAGGAGAACATAAATATCCAGATCAATTTTTTAAAAACAATTCTCCTCCACTGCCGCAGCATTCAGGATGCCGGTCACAGGTGGAATTTGAAACCTTACAAACACAGGACACAGGGCTGGAATTAGAGCAGTATTTCTTAAATATTTTGCAATATGGGGATGCTCACTTAAACTTACTAAACTTCATATACCCTCCTGTCACAATGATAATTTTAGTAACTATTATCTGAGAAAATACATAATGGAATGGAGCCAAATATCAAATGTGTTTCAT
>NW_012148619.1:286587-287861 GCF_000956105.1 Propithecus coquereli | reverse complement strand
ACAAATGAATAGAAAACCACTTAAAGATATAAAAAAGAAAACATTTTTGAGTTGAAGAAAAAAATGACTGTGCATGTAAAATATCTGTGGATGCAAAAAGTCTCACCATCTTCCAGTCAAAATTATGAAAATAAATTGAAATTTAAGTATATATTAATAATATTCTAAATCTTAAATGATAAAGAATATTGCTATAAGCAGCTACTCAAGGAAAAAAATTACCTAGAAAAGAGCAAAGGTTAGATTGAGCACTAGGATACAGAATTGAGAAATGAAATATGGTACCAGTTTGTATGGTCTCTGCAGGAAAGACATAATCAAATAATCACAAGTAAAAGTAATATTTTAACTGATACTTGACATCACAGTGCAAAATAGGAGGGGTTTAACTAATTAAAGAGTATGTGAAAACTTATGTGAGAAAGGGATTATGAAGCTAAACTTTGAAGGAAGCAAAAGAATTCAGTAAGTAAAGAGGAAGTTAGAATAATAAGTACAAAGGTCATGGCTGAAAGATTGATATTGTGACCAGAATGGAAAAGAGATAAAAATGAAAAAGCATAAGGCATGAAACTACAAGAATTCTAGAAGAAAATGTTGGAAAACTCTTATAGACCTTGGCTTAGGCAAAGATTTTATGAAGAAGACCCCAAAGGCAATCACAGCAACAACAAAAATAAATAAATGGGACCCAATCAAATTAAAAAGCTTCTGCACAGCCAAGGAAACTATCACGACAGCAAACAGACAACCTACAGAATGGGAGAAAATATTTGCATGTTACACATCCGATAAAGGGCTGATAATTAGAATCTATATAGAACTCAGGAAAATCAGCAAGAAAAAATCAAACAACCCTATCAAAAAGTTGGCAAAGGACGTGAACAGAAACTTTTCAAAAAAAGACTAATGGCCAACAAACATAGGAAAAAATGCTCAACATCTCTAATCAGGGAAATGCAAATCAAAACCACAGTGAGATATCACTTATCTCCAGAGAGAATGGCCTTTATCAAAAAGTCCCAGAACAATAAATGTTGATGTGGATTTGGAGAGATAGGAACACTCATACACTGCTGTTGGGACTGCAAACTAGTACAACCTCTGTGGAAACGAATATGGAGATACCTCAAAGAGCTACAAGTAGAGCTACCATTTGATCCAGCAATCCCGTTACTGGGCATCTACCCAAAAGGACAAAAGACATTCTATAAAAAAGACATCTGCACTTGAATGTTTATAGCGGCACAATTCACAATTGCAAAGATGTGGAA
>NW_012148619.1:284271-286507 GCF_000956105.1 Propithecus coquereli | reverse complement strand
AATTCCCAACTAATTTCTTTGCTGACTCATGAAGTCTGGAGTCAAAGAACTTCAGTGTTATTTGCTAAAAAGTTTATTTACCCTTAAAGATGTTTATACCACTTTCCAGAAATTCATCATCTATGAATTTATACTAAGAATGTAATTAGAGATACATTTATACAAAGATGTATAAATATCTTTGTGTAAAGGTAGTTATAGCAGCATTATTGGTAATAAGCAATATTTTTAAATATCTGAATATTAATCAATTAGAGATTCATTATTGATTTATAATATCCTTACTATGCAATCCCATGCAGGTACATAGCCTGTAGTCCATAGAAAAGAGATCCTGAGACAAGAATTATATGCTAATCCTTATTGAAAGGTATAATTTCAGGGCAGCAAACAGGAGCCAAAAAGGAGTAGGCAAAAAAGGATAAGAAGCAAGTGTGAAGTGATTTATTGCTGCTCTAACCACTGTTTGTTTTGAGCTACATTGTACCAGAAGACTGTGCCTTAGATCATCTGAGGAAAGACTTGAGAAATTCACCTCTTTGCCCCAATCTATCTCCTGTTTATCCCTAGTCAAAGGTCATTGCTCAGGGAGTTGACTCCCCCTTGCGCCTCTTCTGGGTTGTGTCCCTGGCTCTTTCTTCAGCCAGTAGGGAAGCCAGGTTCCGTGTCCTGGGTGTGCTGCATCCAAATTTGGAAATGGTGAGAAGAGCCAGAGACTCTAGGTTTGTGGCTGTTTGTTTCCCACAGAGTCATTCACCGATGCCATAGTTGAGGATGAGCAGGACAATAAATGTCAAGAGACAGCTGGGGCTCAGAGATTTGGGGGAGGCACATAAGAGCTATGAAAAGATGTAAAAATAAATAAAAAATTGACACATAATATAATGGTAAGAAAAAGGCTAAAATGTATGTGCGATTTGATATTGTTTTTATAATTCTACACACACATATATGGACAGAGAGAAAGAAGAGAATGCTAAAAAGATATACAACAAACCCTTATTATGCAATTATCTGTAGAGGATGGATTCAGACCTGAACTTTGGAGGTTTTATTTTAATGAAATTTCTGTGCTTTTCAAGGCTTCTGTGTTGAACGTTAACTACATTTTGCTATGAAAATAAATCATAGATGTGGACAGAGACTTATCTGTAGGGTAATTCCATGTGCAATGTTGGTTATAATAATGATAAAATATAATGTTAGTCATAAAGCAAAAAATAAAAACCTAGTGATTCAAAAAAACTTTTCAGGGTGAAGGAGAATAAGATGTCAGAATAGGACCCTCCAGCACTTCTATTGCAGAAACATCAATTTAAATAACTACCCATGCATGCAAATACCTTCACAAGAGCTAAGGAAACCAGATGAATGATTATGATACCTGAGTATAGCACAGAAATAAGAAAAGAAGCATTGAAGAGGGTAGTAGGGAAGTTTCACATTAGCCATGTCACCTTTCCCACAACCCCAGGCAGTATAGCATGGAGAGATATCTCCTCTGTGTGGGGGATGGAGAGGAAAGTGGGCATCAGACTTTGCCTCAACCTCAAAACCAGGCCCACCCCAGTAAAACCCAGTGCTGGGCAGATCCTCATGGCCCCAGACCCTAGGCTGGTACCTGCAAACTGAGCCCCCAGGCCTACCCCATGCCAGGTTGCCAGGTTGTTTCCTGTAGCCCCAGGTGTCAGGTTTTGTGATGGTCTTGATCTCTGGGCTGTTCCTTCCACTCCCATGTCAACCTCAATGGCCTCAGGCTTTGGCTTGCCCTCATCTCTGGGCTGGCTCCAATGGCCTTAGGCTCTAGACTGACCCCACTACCAGGCCAACCCTAGTGGCCCCAGGCTCTGGACTGCCCCCTGCATCAGGCTATCCTCTACATCTCCAGATTTTATGCTCATCTTAGCACTAGGCCAATCTCAGCTGCCCTAGTCATCAGGCAGACATCTGTGGTCCAAGCCCCAAGGCAGCCCCTGTGGATGCAGGCTCTAGATCCATCCAATGCCAGGATATCCCCTGCAGACCCAGTTTTCAGGCCTACTTGCACACCAAATTAGCATCCCTGGCCTCATGCACTAGACTGGCACCCCAAAACTCAGGCTCGAGGTCTGCTGAATGCCAGGCTGGTCCCCATGGCCCTACACATAGGCTGCCCCCTTTAGCCCCATGCTCCAGCGACCCCAGGATCCGTGCCTGTCCCAGTAAACCTTACTGACCTACACAGCTTCCAGGATAT
>NW_012148619.1:279039-280766 GCF_000956105.1 Propithecus coquereli | reverse complement strand
AAGACCTTATATAGGTGGAAAAGTAGGAATGAGCAGAGAAGGAGCTATCGATGCTGGAGAATGGAGACCCAGGAGGGCTTGAGAGGCATTTGCAGCATGTGGGTTAAGGGATGCCCCTTCTGCTGTAAGAGATTTGTGCTAGATTGAGGTCAAGTGTACAGAAGTTGAGGGAATGCCCATCAGTTGTACTTTATTTTCTTGTTACAACTTGCAAAGTACTGGCTACCCTTTGAACTTGCAGTGACTTGGAGTTGTGAGCTGTGAGTATCCTGTATCTAGTTAAGAGATTGCCAGAAGACTGTCGTTTGTGTTTGTTCAATATGTCATGCTTTCCATTTCTCCTGATGATACTTTAACGAGAAAGTTATTTCTCATGTATATTAGGCGTTTGAAGAATCACTATGCGAATGTGCCTATTATTTAAATACCCAATATATTTGATTCATTAAAAAATAAGCAGCAGATATTCATTTTGAAGTCCCCAAGAGCAGTGCAATATACACTCTCTCTTGTAAAGATGGAAAAAAATCTTAATGCCAATTCTGGGTCTTCTTCCCAGTACCTTTTCAACTTTTCTACCCTGAGGAGGAAGATAGCCTCATTTTTTTTCATGAGGGCAACAATCCTAGTGCAATATTAGTGTAGGTAACCCAGGCATTTGAAGGTGGATATTGAATTATCCCTGAATAAGTCTCCTAACACTAATCAACCCTGGAGAAACAGGAAATCAAACAGTTCAGTGCTTGAGGGGTAAACATGAGTATTTGTATCTAACTACAGCACTTTAGCTATGTTCACTGTATCTAGAATGAGTTCTAATGAGGTCTTAGCAATTCCAAACTCCTCCTTTTGCCTCTTATCTGTTGGCTCCAGTTATGTTTAAAAAGCCATCAACAAGAGGTAAGCTATGTAAAAAGACCTAAAACCATGTTATAAGGTTGTACCAACTTGTGCCCCATGAATTGAGAAGGATTAACCTAAGAACACACTGCATACATGATACAATTTTTGTAAAAAGGAGGTGATAATCTGCTATTAATTTATTTTTAGGAACCCCTGTATAATTCATGTGGCTTTTGCATGTTGTTAATTGAATTACTGGGTAAAGAATATCTATATTATCAGATACACATGGAAACCAGGGAGAGGGTAAAAAATCAGTTTTTCAGTTCTTCTTCCAGTACCCACAGTTGTATTTGAATTATGAATAGCAGATAAAATTCATTTTCCAAAAAGATTAAAATAAGTATAGTTGGAATTATAAAACCAGCAGAGATCTCAGTTTGTAGACAAACTGAGCAGGAATGTCAAGCATATGGAGGACAAATCCTCTGCTATTTCTTTGTGATGGTAATAATTACCAGTAATAAAATAGCTACAGTATTCAGCACGGACTGAGAGCATTGCTGTTTTACTGTGGTAATGAATCATTCAGGCTAAGGAGGATTCAGGTATATGAGTCACATCTGTCATTGCATGGACTTCATCAGCCTGGCTCAGACGCTTCCTGCTTTCCTGGAAAGAACTCTTTGGCCAGGGATACTCTTTGCTTCTTCTCACTTGTCATTGGGTACACAGTCCCCATAACAAGTAGTGGGAGAAGGTATCCACCTACAAGTGTGATTTTTTGGAGGAAAGCTTAGAAATTCCCCTCGTCCATTGCATAATAAAGAAATGAATTTTTCTGTTATCCAATTGCTGAGACTGAAGTTCCATCACTAAGCTTC
>NW_012148619.1:252585-276464 GCF_000956105.1 Propithecus coquereli | reverse complement strand
AAAACACTGAACATTCACCTGCATAATATACTAAGTATCTTAACTATAACATGAAACAACTTACTCAGGCATGCATCTCCAAATACCAAGTGTTAACAATGTATGGATCTGAATAACTTCTAATTGGTTGTGTCTATCAATAAATTTAAACAAAAATTGAATATGTCAGTTTTCAGAAAATGTATTGGGTTTCTAAATCATAGAAGAGAGCAAGCACCACCAAATGTATTCTTTCATTTTCATCTTTTCTTTCTTCCCTTCCCTTTTTATTTTTTAACAAGAGACCATGAAAAATAACTGGAATCCCTTAACCCTTAAAATCCTTTCTTGTGGAATGTTGAATCTTTGAGAGTATTGAGAATGTGTTCTAGATAATGACTATTTTCTTTCCTTTTTTTAATGAGCCTATGCATGTGGACGCTCATTTGGATGTGATAAAGAGAGTAGAAAGTAGAAAGATCAAACCTTTGCCTGTGGACAGCAAGCCAGAATTTGTGGGAAATTAATGTCTCTTGGAGCAGAAATCAATGATGAAAGAAAGTTGATGAATAAATACTCCAGTTTCTTTACCGTTGTGAAGGAAATCACTCAGAGATGTGTTCTATATCATCTTCCCAGGGTCCCCAGTGGAATTGAGCCCCAGTTGCCCAAAATATTAACTTGTTTACTTTTGTATCCTGTCTTAGTTTTCTTCCCTTCATCCTCTTACTTTGCCACTCCCTTGCTGGTGCTTTTTGGGAATCCCTTTTGGGTCAGCTTATGGGGAAACCCAACCTAAGACATTTTATTTAGGCTCTGAGTTAGTTATTTTTTCTTTTCAAATAAAATCTTATGATCATCTTAGTGTAGAAAACACATAAAAACGGAGCTGCTGTTGTTGATAGGAGTGAGGGATTGATGTGGAGCTGGGAGGGGAGTCCACTCAGCCTTTCTGTTCCTCTTTCCCGATACCCCAAACATCTCAGTGGAACACAGGCCTTCTTGGAAACAGTTTGAAAACCTCTGGAGTAAATGTTTTCTCTCACTTACAAAAATTTCCTTCATTTCTGACTGATTTCCTCTCCCAAATATTGTATGCTGATTTACCAGACATTTAGCACATGTAATAGTGGTACATTTATTTACTCATTCTGTGAAGATGGTGTTTCCAAGAATCCCTGTCTGAGGTGACCAGCACAATTTCCCAAAAGCGGTTATAAGTTGTTCCTGTTCCATTTGTTACCTATTCCATAACTAGTTCAATTGCACATTAAAGAGAATCAACTCAGTTAACCTTGATTTCTTGAATTAAGAGATTGTATAAATCCTAGCTGAAGTCAATCCTGGCTGAATTTTTTTTTTCCCAGAGTGTGACTTTTCATATAATAATACTTATTTAATGGACACACATAACAGTAACTTATCTTGGAGTGTGACAGGCAAATTTTCTAGGAAAAAAAATCAATTTCCCTCTTTCAATATTTCTTTTAACAAGGTCGAGAATCATATATCTTAACACAGAATGTTCCTAAGCTCTGTGATTAACATGCAAAGCTGTTTCTTAACAGCTCTCTCTCTCTCTCACTTTTAAAATGACATTGAGAGCTTAGAGGCGCTTGTTCTTAATTTTTAAACCTACTGGTTTCATTGTGCCTGACACAAAGCAGAACATCTTTGCTATAATTACTATATAACAGTTATTTTTCACAAAGTTGTAATTTTCCTAAAATTAGCTGGACTGTCTCAATTATGTAAATTGAATCCTGAGACTTTAATGAGTGTATCTGTAGGAGCACAATAGACTTTTATAGGGAAATATTAGGAAAAAAATCTCCAAATCATTTGGCTTCATTTTTGATGAGACTAGGAAAAAAGAGATCCACTATTGGTGGTCATAGTCTCTTATAGATAGTTGGTTGGTTGGGTCCTCTTTCTGCTTTGTGCAGGAAACTCAGACATCTAGGTCAACAATGCTGCAATTAGAAGGAAGCTCCAAGAGTTAAGGACCTCCAGATGACCCCACCTGTGTGTGTGTGTGTGTGTGTGTGTGTGTGTGTGTGTGTGTTGTGACTGAGGAATTCAAATTCTTTTTTTCTCTACAATTTATCTGGAGTCAAATTTGATGATACCTTTAAAGGTCTAATCCAAGTTCATGTCTGTAATGCTCACTGTTCCTGGTCAACTGATACATCTTTCTGAGCTTTGTAGCACTCACTACCAATAAGATTACCCTTAACCAAAAACATCTGAGTGTTTCATTTGTGTCATTCAAACAAGGCCTTCAAAGACATCAGTTACTTTTGTGATAGCCTCTATCTCATCCAGTATAGAACTAATTCTCAATATTTTCTTAAGTTAATTTTAGAATATTTCATATCATATCATTTGTAGCAAAAAATACGTTATTAAAATTCAAACTTGTATTTTTCTGTCTGCCTTGGCTAGAAAGATGGTGGCTTCACTTTGGCACTGAGGACTACAAACATTATTGTTCCAATGCTGTTATTTACTAGGGATTAGAATTTTGTGTTTCATAACAGAACCCTAAGGAAAAATGGGGAAGGAAAGTATTCAGGCTCTGAGTTTGAGAATGATTAGATGCCTGGACCCCTTAGCATCTCCCCGTGGGGGTCTTTGGCAGCCTGTGGGAAAGGGAGAGGGTAGCTGTGGGGAAACCGTGCCACAAGGCAGATGAGAGAACCATCCAGACTGCATGTTACAGACGGTAACTCTCCCAGGGATGCCGTAACTTTGCTTTACCACACAAATGTTTTAGAAATAAAAGCTACTACTCTTCCAGTCAATCAGGCATCCCAGCAAATGAGAAGATTAAACATTCCATTTATAATCCTGGACATTTGTAAACAGTAGAGTCTCTCTGGATGCCTAATTATTAAGTGAATAACAATTGGTTTAGACTTGCTACTATCACTCCTGCATGGATGAGGGATGGAAGTCACTATGGGAATTAGAGTGGGGGGAAGGAGTGTGAGCGTGTGTCCCTGTTGCATCTAGTAGGTAGGCTATTATTGCCAGAGAAACTGACTCATAAAATATCGTGACTAAAGTTACGTGGCAGTGTGGGATTAGAATAAAACTGCACAGTTATTTGTAAATTCCAAGTTAAGGAGAGATGAGGAGGGGAGCAGGGAGGGCTGCACAGGAGGAGTCCACAAGCACAGTCTTAACTTGAACACACAAGTCCTACCCTTTACCCTAACATTCATGCCTTGTTGAATCTGGCTCATTAAAGCAGACTTCCTAATTCCTCACAGAGATTTTGTCTCAGGGGATCACATCTTTGTCTATTTCCCACTTTTGGATATGTTTTAAGGTGTTCTCCCTGGCCCTGTGGCTCCTGGGCCTCTTGTAAAGCAGAGAAATAACTAGACCCTGAAGTGTTCTTAGGTATCTTGTGATACAGAAGACCTTTGCTTCTTCAAGGCCTGCCACAAAATAAATTATATACAGTTACTAAGAAAACCAATGACCAAATGTTTAAAAACATATTTATGAAATAGCAATGTATGTGCCTTTTTATGAAGGCAATAAATATTAATGTCTATGAGTAGGCCTCATAAGTATCAAAATTTCAAAATCATTATGAACATAAATGATGTTTCAAAATGTACAAAAGTTATCCAGTTTTCCCAGCACCATTTATTGAATAGGGCATCCTTTCCTCAGTGTATGTTTTTGTCTACTTTGTCAAAAATCAGTTTTTCATAGCTATTTGGTTTTGTTTCTGGGTTCTCTATTCTGTTCCATTGGTCTATGTGTCTACCTTTATACCAGAACCATGCTATTTTGGTTACTGTAGCCTTATAGTATACTTTGAAATCAGGTAATGTGGTGCCTCCAGATTTGTTCTTTTTCCTTAGGATTGCTTTGGGTCTTTTTTGGCTCCATATGAAGTTTAGGATTATTTTTTCTAGATCTGTGAGAATTAACATTGGAATTTTTATGGAAATTACATTATGTATATAAATCACTTTGGGCAGTATGGACATTTTAACAATGTTGATTCTTCCAATCCATGAGCATGGAATGTTTCTCCATTTGTTTTTGTCATCTACGATTCCTTTCATCAGTGTTTTGTAGTTCTCCTTGTAGAGATCTTTCACCTCCTTGGTTAAGTATACTCATAGGTATTTTGTTTTCTGTGTAGCTAGTGTAAATGGTATTCAGTGCTTGATTTGACTCTCAGCTTGACTGTTATTAGTATATAGAAATGCAGAAGAATGAAACTGGACCCCTATCTCTCATCATATACAAAAATTAACTCATGATGGATTAAAAACTTAAATGTAAGACCTGAAACCATAAAAAATTCTAGAAGAAAGTGTAGGAAAAACTCTTCTTGACATTGATCTAGGCCAAGAATTTGTGAGTTAGACTCCAAGAGAAAATACAGCAATGACAAAAATAAATAAATGGGAGTTGACTAAACTGAAAAGTTTCTTCACAGCAAAGGAAATAATCAACAGACTAAATAGACAGCCTATAGAATGAGAGAAAATATTGACAAACTATACATCCAACAAAGGGCTAATATCCAGAATCTACAAATAACTCAAATAAATCAGCGAGAGAAAAACAAATAACACCATTCCGAAGTAGGCAAAAGACATGAACAGATTCCTCAAAAGCAGGTAGACAAATGGCCAACAAACATGATAAAATGTTCAACATCATTAATTATTAGGAAAATGCAAGTTAAAACCACAACAAGATACCACTTGACCCCTGTCAGAATAGACATTATTAAAAAGTCTTAAAACAATAGATGTTGACATGGGAATGCTATACACTGTTGGTGGGAATGTAAACTTGTATAATTGCTATGGAAAGCAGCATGGAAATTCCTCAAAGAACTAAAAGTAGACCTAGAATTTGATCCAGCAATCCTATTTCTAGGTATCTACCCAAAGGAAAAGAAATCATTTTATCAAAAACACACCTGCACCTGAATGTTTATTGCAGCACAATTCACAATTGCAAAGATATGGAATCAATTGATGAGTAGGTAAATAAAATGTGATATATATATACCATGGAGTACTAATCAGCCACAAAAAGGAATGAAATAATGTCATTTGCAGCAACTTGGATGGAACTGGAGGCCATTATCCTAACTGAAGTATCTCAGGAATGGAAAAACATATTCTCACTTATAAGTGGGAGCTAAATGAAGGACATATATGGTCATAAAGGGCAATAATGGACATTGGAAACTAAGAAGGGGGGATGGTGGGAGGCAGATGAGGGATAAAAATCTACCTGTTGTGTATAATGTACACTCTTCTGGTGATGGGTACACTGAAAGCCCTGACTTTGGCATGAAACAATTTATCCATGTAACAAAAGAAACACTTGTGCCCCTAAATTTTTTGAAATAAAAAAATGGGATTTCAAAATTTAAAAAATATACAAAAGTTGTAGAGGAAATAAAATCATTTGACTTCTATAGTGACAAAGTCACAGGAACTACTAATGCTACCATGATTTATTGCCTACATTTATAACTGAGGGATACTCGATCTCATTCATAGATCAGTGAAGATAAGGAAATATTTTCCCATTGAAATTCACCATACCCTTAAACCTGCCTTGGATCTCTTTAGGTGACACCCATGTACCAAAGATTCTCATATCATCTTTTTGCTAGAGGGTGGAATTTGGCCTTTATATGGTAGAAGATATATAAACTCATGGACAGATAGAGGCAGCCTTTGGTAGAAAATTCTTTGAGTCTTGTAAAGTTGATTAGAAAGGATGCTGAATTGGGACTTTTAAGTTTTGGCTCTAGCTTCAATTTTGCTACTAACCATCTAAGTTACTTTGGGCAATGAAATTTACTTCTCTAGATCTCAGATCTCATCAGGAAAATAAGGAAGTTGGACCAGCTGATCTCTCAGGAACTATTCTGATCTCACAGCCTATTATTCTAAAAACCTTTTCTTTTACTTGGTTCCATGTCACCCACATTTATTCCTTTATGATATTAAACAAGAACAGGAAAATATCATATCATTTGCCAAACTATTTCCCCAGGATATCCTTCACTTCAGAATTTCCTTTTCCTTTTCCTCTAGGAATAAGAGCATCACCTGAAACAAATGTTCCTTTCCTTGAAGGAAGATATTTGTCAGCTAAAGCAGACTTTGCACAAACTTAAGAGAAAAGCAGAGTTTGATGTAAAATAAGCTATTTCCTTGGCTAGTTTACTTTTGCATCTCTTTCAGTGGTTACTTTTTTATTATTTGAATTTCAAGAGATTGTTTTCTCATAACCTGACTTCTCTTTTGAAGAATTCTTCATTGAAAACATAAATAATAATAATAATGATGACAATAATGAAAAAAGAGTAAAATGGAAAGGAGCCAAGCAAAATTATCCTGCTGCTTTACTTCTCATTTTAATCAAGGCTGAGGAAATAGTTCTGAGTGATACTTGAGCAATGAGTAGTCCAAGTTGAGGCATTCAAAGCCACAGGAATATTAGAGGATTTAATCATGTTGAAACCCAAATATCAGTCAGTATGGTGCATTTTTGGGCTGTCTCATCTGTGGCTCTTTCTGAACACGAAACTTAAGTTAAAATGAGGAGTGCAAATGTGAAGTAGCTCGGTGCTCAGTACACACAGAAGCTGAGATAGGGGCAAGAAACTAGAAATACTATGAGATTTTTTGCTGCTGTTTTGTTTAGGCCTCAAGGAATTTTGGCTTTCCTAGGTTCCTACTGAATATGCTAGTTTAGTTACTACAAATACCTGGGATAACTCCCCATTAGTAAAAATTGTCTCACATCTCATGTTTCACTCCCTTTCTAGAGGCAGGTGATCTCTCCAGAAAGCATTCAAAGTCCACAGAGAAACACTTTCAGATTCATTCTTGCAAAACTGAAGTCTTTCCTGTTTGAAGCTGCCATTAGCTTTCTACCTCTCATTTACCATTTTCCTCCAATAAGCTAATGGGAAGATAAATCTAACTTACTAGATACTTGTATAAAGTAGGAACTTAGTAAACATTTATTGAAAAGATAACTCTGGTTTCCATTCTGGGACATTTAGTTTCTAGTCTGGCATGTAAGAAGCTTAGAAATTGTCACTCCATCCTAACATCAGTAAGCAGAACCAACTGAAAAATCAACAATTCTTCTTAGATCTGTCAGAGAAATGATGCCACAGAGAAAGACACCCCCCACAAATTGGAGAGACCCACAGGCAAACACAGATCATCACAACTTACCAAAGTAGGAAACCATGAGCAGAAGTCTCCTTGTAAGCAGTACTGGGGTAGGAAAACCTAAAGTATAATTGATGAATTGCTAGAGACATTTAATGTAGCTTCTTTCAAGATTTTTTCTTTGTCTTTGATTTTCTGCAGTTTGAATATGATATGCCTAGGTATAGCTTTTCTGGCATTCTTGGTGTTCTCTGAGCTCCCTGGATCTGCTGTGTAGTGTCTGACATTAATTTGGGAAAATTCTCAGTCATTATTGCTCCAAATATTTCTTCTGTTCCTTTTTCTCTTTCTTTGCATTCTTATATTCCAATTTCAAGTATGTTACAGTATTGGTAGTTGTCCCACAGTTCTTGGATATCCTGTTCTATCTTATTATGGTTGTTTTTCTTTTTGCTTTTCAGTTTGGGAAGTTTCTATTAATGTATCTTCAAGCTCAGAGATTCTTTTCTTAACCATGTCTGGTCTACTAATGAGCCTATCAAAGGCATTTCATTTCTTTTACAATGTTTTGGATCTTTAGCTAAGAGTTACGAATTTCAGGGGGCCAAGTCATAGGAAGACCCCACACTTTTGAGAATTTTATCTTTAGGAGCTTTACCAGGATCTCACAGTGAATATCAGAGGAAAATTCTCCCTAATGCTGCTGGTGGGGTGGGAGGGGACCATTTTGAAATATTCTAGAGCATTCCATTCTTAACAAAGACTGCCCTCAAGAAAAGCTATGTTACTAGGAACCTAACCTATTGGATTTTTCAGAGCCTAACTGACCTGGGGGAAAGAAAATACTTAACTCCAGCCCCCTGTAGCCATCCTGTCCTACCTAAGGTGGGTGTTGTCAGTGGAATTGGGAAGTGTTTATGAAGTTCACAGCCCACGGGCACAGGCTTGCTAACAGACTGGCACCTAATCCCACAACTATAGAATGTTTCCCCTCTTCACACACCTTACCACCACATCACTACAGGTCTATTTATTGGACTTCTTTTTACACAGTCTGTCATGTCTGGCTTTCAGCAAAACATTACAAGGCATACTAAAAGGCAAAACACACACTTTGAAGAGACAAAGCAAGCCTCGGAACCAGACTCAGATAACACAGGGATGTTAGAATTAGTCTGAGAATTTAAAACAACTATGATTAATATGCTAAGGGTTCTAATGAAAAAGTATACAGCATTAAAGAACAGATAGGTGACAAAACCACAGTGAGGTATCATCTCACCCAGTTAGAATGGCATTGTCAAAAAAACAAAAAGTAACAAATGCTGGTGATGCAGAGAAAAGGTAACTCTTAATACGCTGCTGGTGGAAATGTAAACTAGTACAGCCGCTATGGAGAACAGTATGGGGGTTTCTCAAAAAACTACTATATGATCCAGCATCCCATTACTGTGTATATGTCCAAAGGAAAGGAAATCAGTGTATTGAAGAGATATTTACACCCCCAGGTTTATTGCAGCACTCTTTATGTAGCCAAGATATGGAATCAACTTAAGTGTCCATCCACAGATGAATGAATAAAGAAAATGCAGTATATGTTCACAATGGAATACTATTCAGTGACAAATAAGAATGAAACCCTTTCATTCTGGCCAACATGGATGAGCATGGAGAACATTATTTTAAATGAAATAAGCCAGGAACAGAAAGATAAATACCACATGTTCTCACTCATGTGGAAGGTACAAAAGTTGATGTCATCAAAGTAGAGAGTACAGTAATGGTTGCTAGAGGTTGAGGAGGGTAACAGGGAGGGGGTGAATAGGGAGAGGATGGTTGGTTAAAGAATGCAAAATTATGGGTAGATAGGAGGAATAAGTCCTAGTGTTCTGTAGCACTGTAGGGTATCTATAGTTAACAGTAATTTATCATATATTTTTGAATAGCTAGAAGAGAGGATTTTGAATGTTATCCACACAAAGAAATGATAGATGTTTGAGGTGATGGATTTGCTAATTACCCTGGTTTGACCACTGTATCTTGTATATATTGAAATATCACTATGAACCCCATAAATATATACAGCTATTATGTGTCAAATAAAAAAAAACAGATGGATAATGTCAGCAGAGAGATGGAAATTCTAAGAAAGAATCAAAAAGAAATGCTAAAGATCCAAAACATTGTAAAAGAAATGAAATGCCTTTGATAGGCTCATTAGTAGACCAGACATGGTTAAGAAAAGAATCTCTGAGCTTGAAGATACATTAATAGAAACTTCCCAAACTGAAAAGCAAAAAGAGAAACAACCATAATAAGATAGAACAGGATATCCAAGAACTTTGGGACAACTACCAATACTGTAACATACTTGAAATTGGAATATAAGAATGCAAAGAAAGAGAAAAAGGAACAGAAGAAATATTTGGAGCAATAATGACTGAGAATTTTCCCAAATTAATGTCAGACACTACACAGCAGATCCAGGGAGCTCAGAGAACACCAAGAATGCCAGAAAAGCTATACCTAGGCATATCATATTCAAACTGCAGAAAATCAAAGATAAAGAAAAAATCTTGAAAGAAGCTACATTAAAAAAATACCTGTAGAGAACCAAAGAGAAGAATTACATCTGACTTATCCTCAGAAATAATACAAGCAAGAAGAGAGCAGAGTGAAATATTTCTAAGTGTTGAGAGAATAAATATATAAATGTACTTCCTGAATGTGCTATTTAAGGGCATGAAAACTTGAATTTTCTATTGGAGGTGGTTTTTCATAGTGATAAGGACTCTGGAGTTAGAAATTGATTTGATTTTCTGTGTGATAGGTAATTATAAAAATGTCCACAATTTTTTATGCCTTTGTGGTTATGTACCCATTAAAATATGATTTTGTAGCTCTTCCCATCTATTTTCAACCCTAGAAGCTAAGCTGGTATTGTGATTTTCTTTGACTAACAGAAAGTGGTAGAAATCATAGTGTGCCAGTTCTAAGCAGCACCCTCAAGAGGTCTTGCATGTATCTGTGTACTCTGTAGGGATATCCTGTCTCTACCATGTAAAAAAGAGCTGAGTCAGCTCAGTTGTTTTAGTTGAACCCCAGAAATGAGACGGCCCAGTAAAGATCAGCAAAACTGCCCACTTGACCCACAGCTGACCTCAGATGCATGAGGATTCCTAGAAAGAACAGAGGAAGTGCCCAGCCAAATCAAGGCAAAGCGTCAATCTGAATAATGGTGGTTGTTTTAAGCTCGTAGGTTTTAGTGTGATTTGTTATGCAGCATTATTGTGATATTAAGTATCTGATACAGTCTTTGTCTTTTAACAACAGTGTCCTTGGACCACTTACTTATCTTGAAATCTGGATTCCTTTCTCTTCCAACTGAAGTTAATATGAAGACCTATCTCATAGGTTATTGTGAGATTACATGAGACATTGTATGTAAATGGCACAGAGGAGGAACTCAATATGAACTGGTTGTTACTATTATTTTATTTCTCACCATGAATGAACCAGGCTTCTATAAGAAGCCTTTTGCTTTTCCTGATGCTTTGAGTTTGGGCTCCTTTTTATGTTACAGATAAATAGTAACAAATAAAACCTAAACTTCTGCCTAACCAGAACATGGCACAGGTAATAGTCAGGAACTCTGAAATCAGATTGTCAGGGTTCAGATCCCTGCTCTACTATTTTCTGGCTGTGTGGACTTTGGGTAACTTGATTTCTCTGTGTTTTCGTTTCTTCACTTGTGAAATGGGGCTAATAGTATCTACCTCTTCAGTTCTTATGAAAATTAAATGATACACAGCTAAAATACTTGGAGCAGTGCTGGGCACATAGTAAGCACTCAGAGCACTTGGTAAATGTTGTATATTATTATTATTATTATCTTTAAGATTTTTGCATCTTCTGGAAATAAGTTGAATCCCAGGCTTGCACCATGTGAAATTCTGCAAGAGCTTCTGAATGAAGCAGAGAAGTATTTGGCCACTCTTCAGTAGCCCATAGGACAGTGGCCATTCACTAGAGTTCAGCCATCTGGCAGATGGCTGGCAGATGCTCCAAGTCTTTACATACTGTTATTATAAACAACTGGTCCAGAATTAACACACTAAAAAGATTCTAAAGGGATCCAGAAAGTGGGGAAATAGGAACAATCAATGCGCTGAGCGAATGGCACCGGCTAATGTGGGTATGGATTTTGGATTAGCCTCTGAGCAAAGAACTGAAAGCAACATCAATCAAACAAACAACAACAGCAAAACAGTTGCCTGGGACTGTGCTGGTTTGAAGAGACCTGGATCAAGAGTCCAACTAAGCTGAGGGTTTTGAACCTACCTCTATGATGGACAGTAACATTGTCTGAGAAATACACTGATAAATCTTTAAAAAGAGACACATTACACTTATTGGTAAGAAACGTAAGGAAGGGATTTTGTATGGTGTTAAGAAAAATGGGCCTTTGAGTCTGACAGAAATGAGTTTGATTTCTGTCTTTCTCATTTAATAGCTGTGTGACCTTGAATAAGTTTCTTCATCTCTCCACGTTTCATTTTCCTCTTGTTTAATGTTAGAATAATAATTCCTCTTTCATAGAGCTAATGAAGGGATTAAATCATCTAATGATGTAAAATGCCTAACAGTGCCTGGCACTTAATAGGATGTGTTACTGTTATTAGTGTTATTAATTAAATACCATTTGCCAAAATTTTTGTATTGCTAGAATCTCTTCCTTGAATTACCATTTTATGTTGCTTCGTTTGCTCTGATTTAGCTTTTTAGTCCTTCTATGTCCTGTGGAGAACTTTTGACACCAACCATTTTGATATCCAGCTAATGACTTTGACATCACACAACTCATTGATTACCTCCTAGACGGATGTTGACATTAGGCATCTGCATCATTTTTACTTGCTTAAGGTTTTAATTTCATCCTATCCTTGTCAGTGGACAAGAGATCGAAGAAAGAAAATGAGACCAAAGGAATCATCTAAGGTTGGGAGACAATGTCGGGAAGGCAGGGAACAGGGTCCACAAGCTCAGGGAGGTAGAAAATTGAGGTAGCAATTGCCATTGTGATTTTGAGCTCTTCTCTAAAAAGAGTAAAAATATTTGCTCTAAGTATTTTGTTCCGTGAACAAGATTAAGTCAGACAAGGGCTCTCAAATTAGGAACAGCATTTAGCAATTCTTCAGATCATTTTCTCTACTACTTTTTTCAAATTGATTATGAAAATACATAAAAAAATAAAGGCAAATTAGGATAAAGGGTTTATCAGGGAATGATAATACAAATACATTTTTTTCCTATGCAGCTGATTTAATCTCTACCTCTTCACTCTTTCATTATGCTACATTCATGACTTTTGAAACTGGATTATCAGAGTTTGGGTGAATTAAACCGTGTTTTCAAGTTCAATCCCTTTAGCTCCAATTTTCTTCACTTAGTTTTGGTGCCAGGCAGTCCCTGAGGAACTGTTTAAGAGTGTTGATAGATCAAGCAAAAGTACTTCTTATAGACAAGAAAATAATTATAGCTGAGATTTACTGTAGGCCAATGGTGTCACCTTTCTATGAATAGGTAGAATTTCTTCAACCAGGTCTTCTTCCCATCATTCTTAAAGCAACAACAAGCTGCTCAGTATCAAAGATTATCACCTTAACATTTTGGAACTATGATGATACAAACTTCGATTTAATGAAGCTCATAAACATAAAAATAGACGGACTAGGTATATAGATTTCTTTCTACTTTAAGTACAACATTTCTTCCCTATTGTCTAATAGTAGTGCGTCCACTGCAAGGTCTGCAGATTTATGCATTTTTACACTATGTTCTCCTCTGGTGTGTTTCTCCTGTAACCTTTTTTGGAATTTTGGAACTTTTGAAATTTGGTTCCTTATGGTGTTCTTAGATTAACACAGTGGTAACTAATGATGTGCCACTACTTTATAATAAAATGCGTTGTTTCTTTGCTTCTAGCTGAGAGTTGTTTCTGGTAGAATATGCAAATCCCAAGATAGATCACAATGATGAAATAGTATCAAATAACACAGCTGAAGGAGTTTCCACAAAATAAGTGAAGGTGGTTACCAGCCTATTGTCATTCAGGCATGTCCTTTAAGTGCTTCTCCTCAGTCCCATTTATAACAGATGATTTGGGCTGAGTAATCCACATACTTTTGCCTGTGGGATAAGGGAAATAGCCTCTTTGTGTTTTAATTTCTTCATCTAGAAAATGGGGATATCAGTAGTGCTCTTTCAGAGGGTAATTTTGAAGAGCAAATGAGATAACTCATGTCAAGCTATGTGTATACATGTAATAATCTAATAAGTGATAGCTATTATATTACTATTATTAATTCACTCCATGGTTAATTGATAAATAATCGCAAAGCTTTGGTTAATACTGCAATGTAAAGTCTTAGCGCAGATTGGAGTTATACAGTCAGCTGGAGATTGAGTTGTTACTCACCAGTGGGCCTAGTCAGGGAAACTGCAAAAAAAATTTTAGAAGGAAATGTTAGATTGTTCAGATATTTATGAGTAATTCACATGGACTGTTCCATAGTAAACATATTGTAAAACTCTGCTTGTAAAAACTGCAGTTTGTATCCTCTTGCAAGTATAATTTTAATTCTCAGAACTTGATTTCATAGTAATGACTAAGTTGCTAACATTCTCATCCTAATATTTTTAGTTTGGAGACTGCCTTTTTCCCAAGATGATTTTAGATATTTAATTTGAAAAGGAAACTAGGACATGAATGATCACATTCACTACTTTGCTGTGTGTTGGTTCATAACATCCATTCATGTAATAATAATCACATTATTGCATACCTATTTTATCCTATGAAGCAGGGTAAGTCCTGGAGAAATAAAAATCCTCTCCTGCCCTTAAGGAATTTATAGCCTTGTGGATGGACAGAGGTACTAATAAAGATTATCATGTAACAGGAGATATATTATGATCAAGTCTTGTCCCAGATTTGAACAGCAAGAAGAAAAAGACTTTTGACTTAGACACAACTAAGAGTTATGCTAGAGAAATATAAAATTACAGAATTTTGACCCAGAAAGGATTTTAGAAAATATCTAATCCAAGTAGAACAAGCATTATTTAAAACCATGGCTAAATCTTCAGAAATTTAGCAGGATAACTCTGTGAGATTAGAGACATTGTGCCTCTTTACTCTTCCTAATTTCAACATAATAAAGGGCTTCTGCTTTCAAGAGAAGGAGAAAGACTAAGCTGCCACCACCAGGGCCATGCTGAGCTTTCAGAAATTAGAATGGTTAGAATTTATCTATAACATCGTGGGAGAGAGTTGAAACCCCAGTAGCTCCAGCAGACAGACAGACTCCTTTAAAATGAGTCACCCTGTGAGTAGTGAATAAAACAATCTTCACTTCCCTTGCTTACTATGAATTGTTGTTGGTTTATTACTTTTTCTACTAATTGATTTATGGTATTTGGTTCATATTTCTGGTTTATCACCTGGACTTCAGATTTTTGTTTCCTTTCTGTAATGGCTCTTGGTGGTTCCTTGTGGAATCATCTCCATCACAATGAATAGCTGAGGACTTACTCCATGCTCATCTCTAATCCTCACATTCTCCATCCAGGAAGACACTATCACCAGTTTACAGGAGAGAAAACTTAAGCAACTTTCTCAAAGTCTCATAGCAAGTAAGTGGCAGAGTGGGTATTTGAACCTCGGTATATCTGACTCTAAAATTTGTTATTTTCCTACCTCCCTTAGTACTACTTCTACAGAGATGACTTTTGGGGCCACTTCTATCCCCAGACTGCTGTGCATGACACCTAATTGTACAATCTTATTGATGACTTATATCTCCAAGTCTGTTTGTGGCAGTCCTATCATGCGGAATTGTGCCATATGCTTTAAGAACTGCAAAGAAAGTTGGATATACAAAGCTTTAAATAAACATAAAAGCAACTTGGACAAAATCAAAATTCTTCTCTTTATTTTTGGTCAAAATTTTGATAATATGACTGTGTCAGCCTGTTATTTGGAAATAATTTACTGTGCAAGAGCCTCATTGGGCAGAGCCTCACCTTCTCCTGAGGGTCCTCCTTGTCGAGTACCGGACAAGACCATTTCTGCTTTATTTGGCAAATGTGAAAGGTAGTCTCAGAAAGGGCATTTCCTGATCCAGCCTTGGCTCATGCAGCCACAATATTTGTTGTCACCATTTATCACTGCATGTGCATAAAGAATAGGTCATATGATTAGTACAGTGTGCTGGAGGTGATAATACAAGAGTGCTGGGCTTGAGTCAGCTTGGTTTATGTATAGCCTGAACATGTAAACTGTCTTCTTCTGTTAAATACGGTGATTTCATTATGAGTGTAGCACTGAATGGTGTGTGCCATGCATCAAGCTAATGAATACATAAATCCAAACAGTAATTGAATTTCTGTATTAACGATAAACATTCCTTGTAAAGAAAACAAAAAAGAACATTCAGCAGGGAGAAACAAAATAGTCTGGGGAAGGTGGCATGCTAGCAGGATTTGTATTATCAGAAGGCAACTTGGTGGCAATGTAGAGGACAACAACTGGAGCAAGGAAAATGCCCCCAGCATGTCCATTCCATAGGGGAAGCAAGGACCAAGAAGAGCAGATGTTTTCTGAGTAAGATTCTTGTCCCATCTTTCCGATCTAATTCTTCACCTGCCTGGAGTCCTCTTTGCTTGGGAGACAATAGAGAGTGGTGACTATGAAACAGGTTCTGGAGACATAGAGACCTGGGCTTGCCCAGCTCTGTCATTTCCTAGCTGTATAGTCTTGGGCAGGTTAGTTCCTCATCTAAAATTGGGGTAATAATCTCATTCCAGCTGTCATAAGGACTATATTGTTATGTTGTTGTTTTTATTGTTGTTTACTCTGGCCAACACTTTTCAGTGGGAAATTATGAATGGGTTTACATTTTAGGGGCAGGTATAGCTAATTCGACCTCCAAGGTGCTAGGAGTCCAGTTTCTTCAGGAGTTTCTTCAGGTCTTTCTACATTCCCCCTAGAGAACATGGAGAGTACAATTAAATAGCTTTTCAATTGTACCTTTTCCCCAGGTGTTTGTAAATAAGTCACTAAATAAGTCATCCTGGTTTGCTTCCATGGTGACTCACATAATGGTTGAAGGCATACATGATTTCCTTTGCCAATAAAGTACTGTTTTCTGACAGCTCTTTAGGTCACCCCTCTCATGAGCTGTTCCAAAGCTTCCTTCTCCTCTTTGGTCACCTTATTCCTGAAGGGTGCTGGCTAGTACTTCCTGAATCATCTACCCTATACAACCAGTTCTCCTGAATACTAAGATTTTGGGGGTTGCTGTCTTTCCTCATGTGTCTTCATACCCCTGGTAAGTGAGCTATTCTCAACTCCTTTGAGAACAGCTTAAAGGACATTTTTGTTCCTGCTCAATTCCCTAGTTTTAGAGATCTTAGAACATGCATGGACATCAGAGAATTTATGTAAAATTTTATGTATGTATACACATGTCGGTATGTGCATTTTCTTTTCGTTAGAAGTAGCATATTGTTTATTAGATTCTCAAGCTATTGTTTGGCCTCCCAAGCATTAAGAATTATTCGTAGTTGTTGGTGTCTAGTATTCTACAGCAATCCTACAGGGACAGGTTTTTGAAGAGCTAGGGGCTCTTGATTCTCTTCTAAAGTGGATGTGGGGAAGCACACCTTTGTAAAACTTGAGCTTGCCTTTCTTTTCTTTCCTTATCAATCTCTTTCCCCACCCACTCAGAGCAAGCTTTCATTCTTAGACTGACTTCTCCCATGGGGATGCTGCAGTTGCTGGCCAGCCCCTTCACCCTCCTCACCCTTCTCTACCAAACAGCATCCCTCCTCTTCCTTGAACACTGTTTAAAAATCATTTCCTTTGGAATCCTCCAATGTAAATCCCATGTCATTATCTTCTGTTGTGTCCTTAGCACCTAGAGCATGGCCTATCACGTAGTAGGTGGTCACGTATTTATAGATTGCTTGTAGTTATACTCCCTTGCTCTAGAATATCTGTATCAGTGGTGCTATGTCTTCCCCTTCCTTCTTATTTTTGTAGACTTTGTGCACAGAAGAGGGTCTGTTTTATCTTCCCTTCTGCCCTGGTGGATGATGATATAACTTTTTAATCTCAGGGGATGTTTTTGGAGGATGAAGTGAAATTCTGTATGTAGAGTGCTTAGCTCAGTGCCTAGCACATAGTGTGGATAAACAACTGATGGCTAATATTGACAGTAGTATTCTACCATTCATATCTTGGTGATGGTTAGTGCTCATAAATCTGTTGTGTTTAGTGGGAGTACTATTCCTGACTTTGCTATGCTCTACTGTAGACAGAACTTTCCCCACCATGTTTAGCAGCAAGTGGGCAGGTAATGACTCCTGGCTCAGGCAGTGAAATGCACAGACATGCACACTGAAATGAAGCGTATTATCATCAGATGATAGGACCCTCAGGCTGTCTGCTGTCCAGCACGAGCAATGGGGAGGAGGCAACAGCTGCTTCTAATGCTTCCGGTAATTATGATGGAAGATGATTTAATTCCATGTAGGATCCAGGACCCGAAGGGAACAATCTGGGCTAAGTCAGCATGTGCCTAATGAAATCGTTTAGCTTGGGCTGCGGCCTTACCTACCACAAGCTGTGATCCACTGTGCTCTAACAAAGCAGCCCTGAGAGATGATGCTACTTGGGAAAGGGAAATGCTCAGTAAAATTCACTCCTTGCATCCAGCCTTCCAAATTTGTACTGTGACACAAGTGACTTGTAGGCTAGATTGGAACATAACTTACCCTCCATAACCAGAGCAGGAGTTTCTGTCTTTAAGTGGAGGAGCTGCACTTCTCCAAAGTGCCTTCCCCAAATCAATGGGCACTTTCTGCTATGGCTGTTTCTGAGGTTACCACTTTAATGATTTCCCATCACTTTATACTGCTTCTAGCAGCCACCCACAAAAAATGAATCAGGTAAATTCTCACATGGGATTCAAGTAGATACTCCATTTATTAACATGCCGCAGTGTGGTTGTCAGTGATGGGGATTTCACACAGTACCTCAGCAACTGATCCTGAGTCATGGAGCCCGTTCATTGTATCTTCTGCAACATGACAGTCTGCCGCTTCCTTCCAATCAGGACATGGCTTGAGGCGAGTGATCTCTGGACACCAAATAATGGCACACATGATTATTATATGATCACCTTCATTAACCTCTTCCTTTGTTTTCTAAGAGGGGAGATGCTGGAAGTTTGTAGGAATGTGATGTGGAGGCATTTTAGATGTTGCGGGAGTGTATGTGTCAGAATGAGTGGTGAGCACAGCCATCAGCCTTGCTGAGTCTAGCCTAGCCACCTCCATCAAAGGCTCCTTAGAGTGTGTGTCCAGTTCAGTGCATTTTGTGTGTACGTTGGCTTGGCATTCTGACCCATGCTAGATGGCATGCCTACACAGACATCTTATTAATATGGAAAATCTACTTAGATGTTTGATGACTGTAAGTGCTGGAACTAACATTGCCTGACTAATAGCTTGAATTTGTACCTGAATGTTTTTTTTTATTGCTACGTGATTTGTGTTGGCTAAAGTGGAGAGGATGGGGTTAGAGATGACTGAATTGCCTATTAATTTAATAGAATTTATAGTCAAAAAATAAACAATAAAAACCAAGTAAGCAAACAAAATGGACTAATTTCTCTTTCAAAATAAATTGTCTGCTTGTTGGACTGAATTTGATTAAATCATCTGGTTGTTCTGGCATCATGTAGACAGCACACCATAATCTTATGTGTCAAGCTAATGAACATTGAAATGAATCGATGAAACAGCTGTTTCCAATGAAGTAAACACTAGCATGTCATGTAAATGGCAATTCCTACACGACGCCAGATGATTTTTTTTTGTCCTCAGCAGGGGCTGAGAAGTGGGATTACAGGAAGTCATTATTACCTGAGATTTGATGAGACTCTATCGCAAGTCTTCTCAGTGGAGCCATACAGTAGGTTTGTTTACCAATATCAACTGAATACCTAGAGTGTGCTCATAGCAGCATATTTGCCTCTGGTGGGAGAAAAAAGAATGAGAAATGACCTGGCCTAGGCTTGCTCTTCACATCTGTGGGATTCTGGGCAACAGTGCAAATGTAGATCTAAAGCAGCAGTCCCCAACCTTTTTGGCACCAGGGACTGGCTTCATGGAAGACAATTCTTCCATGGACAGGTGGGCGGGGGAGAGGGGAGGCAGTCCCGGGAAGACACAAGTGAACCACATTTATTGTGCAGTCAAACCTGTCTGCCAATGATAATCCACGCTTGCAGCCACTCCCCAGCGCCAGCACCACCACCCCAGCTCCACCTGACATCATCAGGACCAGACTCTCACAAGGAGCATGCAACCTAGATCCCTCACATGTGCAGTCCACAGTAGGGTTCGCTCTCCTAGGAGAATCCAGGCTACTCTGATCTGACAGGAAGCAGAGCCCACAAGGTGATGCAAGTAAATACAGATAAAGCCTTGCCTCGCTGCCCACCCCCTGCTGCACTGAGGGGGTTGGAGATGGCAGGTCTAAAGGACATAGGTCTATAAATGTTTACATAAAATATGAGAAATGGAAATAAGATCCATTTCTCTTGACAAATATAACTTCACATTGTGCTGGAATGCCAAATTCAAATACAACATTCTTGGCTTTATCATAATTCTGTGTTGAAACCTGGCGGTATAGTGAGAGCCATCCCTTGGCCCCCCAGCCCCTAGCTCATGGCTTAACATGGTTTTCTTTCCATTTTCAGCTTCTTTTTACACAAAGACAGAAACCCTCTTTTGCACATCCAAGCTACTCCTATGTCCCTTAACACTGCCCTTGGCTAACCTTTGGCTGTTTACATCATTGATGTAGCTGGTCCTGGTGAAGTTCCCAGGATCCAGAGCTCAAGGCCATTTGGGCAGGGAATTCTGAAGTCCTGGATAACCAAAACGTGGTCAAGAAGAAGGGACATCAGCTTCTGGTGGAGGCCAGGTCCTCTTGTTGTGTGGAGTGGGGCATGGCTGGAAGTGTCTTGCTTGTGTCTGAGTGGTACTTAATTTGTCTCAACCATAGACTTCCTTAATTTATATCTCTACTCCAGCTTTTCTTTCCTCTAGTTCGTTTATGAGTGTGTCCAGTTCTGTTGGTTGATTAGCTCTTAGCCAGCTTGAACTGTATGCAGAATCCCTTGATTTTCTTATAACTCCAAGTTGACTACAGAATATGGCACTCCTCATACTTTCATAAAACAATGTAGGGCAGTGGTTTAAGGACAGAGGCTTAGACTCATGAGCTTCCACTTATAGGCTGTTCAGTTAACCTCTCAGAATCTGTCTAATGGAAGTATTAACTCTTAGTTCATAAGAAGAAAGCGAGAATTAAATGAAAAAGATATAACATGTGCCTGCTAAGTAATATCAATAGTGATAGTAGTATTGTTGTTATTGTTATTTCATTATTATTGTTAGTGGTCAAGAAGGGGGATTGGAGGTAAGACTGCCTTAACTTGAATTCTTGCTTTTTGTGTGACACTCACTGTGTGACCAAAGGGAAATTCCAGAAGCTGTATGTACCTGAATTTCTGCATCTAAAATTTGAAGTTAATAACTGATCTTACTTTATAAGGTGGTTGTTAAGATTAAATGAGATAATACATGAAAAGTGCTTAGATATACACACACAGAACATACTCAGTATAAATTATTACACCATGAGCTCTCAACCTTTGAAACTGACCTTAAGATTTGGCTTTTGTGGGAGGGACCAGCAGCTCTTTGATAGGTTGAGTCAGAACACTTTAACCATCTTTCCTACGCAAGCCTTTTTTTTTTTTTTTTTTTTGCTGTTAAATTGAATTTTGCTAAGCAAGAAGCTTTTCCCTATACCTGTAAAGAAACATAGCTGAGTTTAGGCAAAAGATACAAAAACTAGCGAGCATTTTGTGGAGCTGGAACAGTTATATAGCAGCTACAACATCTATTTTGATGAACTTGCTGTCACTTCATTTTATTCAAATTTCTATCTGCTTTTATCAGAGGATGAGTTTATTTTTACCTTAGGCATTCAGAAACATTTCATAAGGACACAGAAGCAGTGTCGGAGAAGGTATGCATGTGTGCCCTCCCTTCCCTTATTCCTACATCTGTAATTTTACATTTTGCTAAATTCATAGGTTGTCCTTTATGAGAAATTTTTTTATAAGTAACAGTGGGCACAGATAGAAATTAATTTGTACAGCCCACCACATTCAGTCAGTACATTTTTGGAAATGAGGGCAGAGTGTTTTGCTTGGTCTTAAAGGATTGGTCTGGATCCATAGAAGAGAGCCCAGCTATATAGCCCAGCCAGAATGAGAAGCATCCATTAAGCATACACTTTTTTATTTAAAACTGTAGTTCAACAAGCTAAGCCAGATAACAATGAACTAGTTTGAAACACCAGTCAAATATTTTTATCTTGACTTTTAAGTTCCAGATGTTTATTCTGTGTCATGAGCAATGGAAGAACACGTGAGTTAAGTGAATGAGTTGACCATAGCAAAGTTTTTCAATACTGAGATATAATTATGGTACGTATTAATGTTTTTTGAAAAGTATAATTTGTCCTATTTCCTACTTTGTCTGCTGAATATAAAATTCTGTAATTTTATGTAAATATAAGAACTATCTGATAATTTTAAGGTGGATAAGTTGAGCCTTAGGAAGAAGCTATGCCTTGTTCAAATCACACAACTAATTGGTCATAGAGGGGGAATGAAAATCAAGGTGCCATGATGTTAATGTCAATCCAGTGTTTTTTATATTCAAAACTCATTTTGTGGGGCATGGAGTTTAATTTGAGTTCTTTTAGTGTATTATGTATCTTGGAAATGAGTGAGTCCTTATTAAATAGACCAATGGGCTAACACTTTTGGTGTAGCAGCTTCCACAGATACCTTGTGGTTTAGGGATAGAAATAAATAGTCAGACTTCAAATCTGTTATATAGATTTTATCCATATTTTCTAAGAATGGCCATTTTTTACTTGAGGAAAGCCAACCTAAATCAGTAACCTTCCAGGCTTAGAAACATTTGGGGACCTAGTGTAGATCTGGCCAGTGGAGCTCTCTGTTGTCTTTTTAATTTTAAAAAATCTAATAACCAGTGCATTAAAAAACTCAGTAATAGGTCTAGTCAGCCATTTAAAAGCTCTGCGGGGCTTAAAATTAATTTTAAAAAATACTTCTATGTGTATGATCTTCTAATTGCTAGTTTAAAATAGCTCATTTTTAGGCAATACTGAAAAGCTCTTTAAACTGTGCTCATGATTGAAAGTAACACATTGCCCAGAGGTGACCCTACACTTTCGTTTCTTTCTGACTTCTCTGAGGGTGGTGGGTACTCAGGGAAATGCTGGGAAACTTCTCATCCCGTGGAAATAGCTTTGGGATTAGGATAGTTTCAAAACAACATATTTATTCTCTTCATAAAAGGCAGGGGCATTGCCAAATAAAGATATTTCTCCATTGGAAGGAAGATAAATGAACATATCCAACAACATTCTGAAATAATTTTGTAATTAGCAGCACAATAAGATATTAAAATACCCTAAGCAAGACAAACTCACACGGATGGTCCAAAACAACTACCATCGAGTGGTCAGTGTGCACAGTTTTGTTTTTTCTTTCTGTAATTCCAGTATACATTCTGAGACAGCTTAAAAAAAGGTGTAAAATAGTCTCTACCGTTTTGGATAACATGAAAAGAAAGCAGATGGGTTTTAATCATAGATTCTAAAAAGGATTAGGCATTTTGGATGATCAGTACAAAAAAATAAATGGTACAATTTAAATTATGGCCATGAATGTCTTCAGATTCTTCAAGGGAACAGCTGATCAAATTTGTAGCTAATTAATGATGTTCTGTGTGGCCACAATGTCTGTGTCTGTGCTATGACATCGTATATGATCATGACAAGGAATAAAAATTATGGAGAACTTAGAAATGACACCTCTTAACACCTACTTGTGGCACAGAGTCTTTTAACAGATCTCCCACTGATGTCACCATGTTTCTGTTGAATTTTTCCAGGGAAAGCAAGCTTCTTAAAATATGAGCCTCATAATTCTGGTTTGTGAACACTTTTTTTCTTAAATTGACCTGGGTTTGACAACTCTACGGCATCTCTCATCTCATAAAAGTATATAAGAATACTCCTGAGGCCAAAATTTGAGATCAGCCTGGGCGATAGTGAGGCTCTGTCTCTACAAAAAATAAAAAAATATTAGCCAGGCTTAGTAGGTGGGTGGGTGCCCCTAGTCCCAGCTACTTGGGAGGCTAAGGCCAGAAGATTGCTTGAGCCCAGGAGTTTGAGATAGCAGTGAGGTATGATTACATTACTGCACTCTAGCCTGGGCAACAGAGGGAGACCCTGTCTAATCGGGAGGCTGAGGCAGAAGGATTGCTTGAGCCCAGGAGTCTGAGGTTGCTGCGAGCTAGGCTGACGCCACGGCACTCTAGCCAGGGCAACATAGCCAGACTCTGTCTCAAAAAAAAAAAAAACAAACCCTAGAACAATTTTAGTATTGAAGCCTAAGTATATTTTTTTCATTGTTTGAGTGATACATGTTCATTGTAGGTAAATTACAAATATCTTATATAAATTAA
>NW_012148619.1:243763-252535 GCF_000956105.1 Propithecus coquereli | reverse complement strand
AAAAAGTATATATATAAGAATGGATCCACATTGGTAAGAGGATATTTAGAATCCTGCTCATTTAATATCTGAAATTCCTTCAGAAACCACCACTATAGATTTCAGAACAGTGATTTTTCAATCAGGATGATGTTGCCACCCAGGGAACATTTGGCAATGTCAGCAGACATTTTTGAATTTTACAACTGGATGCTATCAGCATCTAGTGGGTAGAAGCAGGGGATGCTGCTAAACATCCTGTAGTGCACAGAACAGCCCTGTATAACAAAGAATTATTCAGCCCCAAATATCACTAATGCCAAGGCTGAGAAACTTTTCTATAGAGCAATACAAAATAGTTCTAAGCCTCCTTCTGTGTGAGAGACCTTTTGATGTGTGAAGACAATTATAATCTCTTAGCTTTTTCATGTTCAGGCTAAATATTTGTAATTAGGTTAAATATGGTAATTAGTTTGTAATTACATTTATAATTTGTTCAACTGTTGTTCTCAAGTTGCAGTCTCCAGAGTCCTTCCTTGGGACATCCTTTAATTTCTCAAAGTCCTGTTCATAATTACATGTTCAAACTTGCAAAATTTTCCATATGTGCTCTTATGGAGTTTAGCATGGCAGTGCTCAGAAAACACTTATAAAAAGATAAATGGATCAATGACACAGTAAATCAGAGAAAAGAATAATGTAAAAGTATAGAGCCTTGAAATCCCCTAATGAGATCCTTTTGTTTATGAAGATTAAAAAGAAAAATCAAACACTTTATTTACAATCATTGGTAAATCATGACAGCCATCAAGGATGGCTTGCAATTCCTCAAATTTCCAGTTGGGGGAGCCCAGTCACTAATTCAAAGACTGCGAGAAAGTGTTTCTTGAGGTTTAAGTACAAATCTCTTAAAAGCTTCTTAAGGGGAAAAAAAAATTCTCTTTTTTGATTTGTTTATATGCATTATACATTGAGGATGTATAGCAATGCCACTGTGATCCTACAGTTTGAGAAACAAGTAGGGTCCAGAATGAGACTTGTGACAATCGTTTAGCCTAAGCACATGTATAATTTCTTTTTCATGGCTGTTCCAATGGGAAACTCAAACTCATTTACCTTAATGGTGGCAGACACCATTTAATGAGAATGCACCTATTTAAAAGCAGTTTTTAACCCTCTGGTTGTATTTCCTTTGAGTACTAAGACATGCGAAGTTTAGATTTCTGAATGGAGCAGAGAGAGGTTGTAGGAGACGAAAAGTGCCCTCTTTTTCTTCCTGAATTGGTTCTCAGAATTCTGTGCTGTGTGAGATGCTCACAAAGTAGGTACATTTATAAATGATCAGATGTCGGGGGTATGTGTGCAGTGTGTGAGCCCTCTTATTCCACTCCCCACTGTGATTCCCTCCAACATGGGCATTCCTTCTCCGTCTTACTGACGTCATGGGTTAGACAGGAAAAGAGAATTTCTTCAGATTCTAGGGATTATTTCCTGTCTTAAAGATCAAGGTTCATTTTATATTTTATATTCAGATCCATCCTGAGCCGATTGAGGAGGGAATAAGGAGATTCCAGGCACACGGGGGTAATGTCTGTGGTAAGAGCAATCCCCAGGGGCGGCGTGGGCAGCTTCCCTACACACTTCCATTGCTATGCGTGATTTGCTTTGAAACCTTCTCTCCAGTCATTGTCAACCCATGTGTGATGCCTATTCATCCCTTTCTTATCTGACCTCAATGAATTCCCAAGGCACTTGCCTGTTTGTTCTGACTCTGTCAATGACAAAAGATTGTCTAATGTTGACCACCAGATATTGCTGCTTGTCCTGTTCCTAATCAGAGGCAGTAGGCTGCCATGATGATTGGGTTGCTTAGTCCCTCAAACCAGAAGTTTACACATGAATTTATTCAACTTCTGTGAATTCTGATTCTCCAGAGACAGAATGGCCAAGCCTCGCAATTTTTTTCTAAAGGAGTTTTGACGTAGTAGGGAGAACATGGAATTTTGAATCAGAGACCTGGATTCGAGACCCTGTTCTCCAACTTAATGCTGAACAGGTGCTTGATTTTCTAACCTCTAGATGCCATATTTTTCAAATAAAGTAATTAATATACTGACATATTTGTTAAGATAAAATAATGCACACAAAATCACTCTATACATTATAAAAGGGCATACATATATTTATGTGGTATGCTGCAAGTTGACTGTGTTTAAGATATATAAGTTGAGTATTAGTATGACACTATTAAAAATTAAAGTTGTAAAATCATTCTGAATACTTTTTGGGGAAACAGCCTAGAGGTGAATTAGAGACAGATGGGGTAAGGGGTGACCTCACATGAAACCATTGATCAAAAGCAAGCAGGAATTGGAGGTAAAGAGAGGTTGCTTATGGGAAACCAAAGAAAATGTCACCCCCAAAAGGAGAACAGAGATAAATAGAGATTGTTTTGTCAAAGGAAAGCCTCACCAAACAAATTCAAAAGAACCTGGTATTAGGTATTATATTTATGTAGCAAATTAGGTTTAACAAGTTATGCAAAGACTACACTTGAAGTGTTTATGTAGCTGAGTACAATACAAGATAAAGAGAAACAAACCAGAGTTTTGGAAATCCAGTTAAGAAGTGATAGAGAGGAGTGGATTCTTGTGTTTGTTTTGTTTCTACCACTAGACCTTAGGCAAATTAATTGACCTAAACTTCAGTTTCCTAATTTGTAAAGTGAGATGATTGGTCTATGAGATGATTTCTAGGAATCTGACCAGCTCTGACATAAATTCTTTTAACTTATGAGACCTTTATTATTCAAAAGTCTCCCCTCCTTGTCTGTGGTATTGTTTAAATTATTTACTTATGTTAAAAGGAAAACAAAGTACTTTTACTTCTCTTATATTACAGTTTTACATAAAACATGCTACGGTTGTAGATCTTCAGGAATTATAGATTTCTAGACTTGGAAGATCCATAGATCCATCCCCAAATAACAGTGTGGTATGGATGTGTCCTACCTTGTCCTGGTTTGGAGTGAGGAAGAATATCAGACTGGTTCTGGTCAGTCCCAACCACTAGGCACTGCGTGCTTGATTTTTAACACTGCTCCTTCAGGTAATTTAGAGTTCCTACATCTGTTTTAGCGACTTAACTGTCAAAGAGGGCATTATAAATACAAGGTAGCTTGTATGGGCTGAGCAAAATCTTACATCAGTATTAACCACCAGTTCTGCTGGGTAATTGTATGCAACATGCAGGCAACTGTCAATAGGATCTCTCACCTTTGGCGAAGAAAAGGACAACTAATGCTATATCTCAGCCCAGGCTACCTGGGTACTCACTCAAATGACAAAGGGTGGCCTATGGGGGTTGCCTTGGTTTCCTGATGGCTCAGGCAGAGCATGGGTGGGAGATGCTATACTTTACCACTCCATGTGGTCCCTCTCCTGTTTTTTCTCCTTATCTTCCTCAAGTGCCATCTCTTGCTCTACTCACCTGGGCAGAACAACCTAAATTTGGGTGGGGTTATTTAATTTTTTATCTATGTTTCTGCTGATCTATTCCTTGTGAATGAATTTTATGCTCTGCTTCTTTAGGCTTTTCCTTTTTGACACAAAATCTGTTTTCACTTTTTTAAACCTCTTTAACATTTCAGTTCTCACTTAAACACTTTGGCTTTCAAGAGTACTGTCTTTGAAACGGGCTTCAAGTGACTGTTTTGGAAGTCAAATAGTGAATAGTGATGCTTTCTTTCTCTATGCGTTCCACCTCTAACAATCCTCATTCTTCCAGAGGCAATGGATGTCTCTGCTGAATAGCGGGTAGTACAAAAAAAAAAGAAAGCACACGGACAGATTTTAAAGCATTTTCTCAACAGAACTACAAGGCTACTCATATACACATTCATTTCACTGATTCTGACAGGTAATTTTTTTTTTTTTTACTTTCTTTCTTACTGTATATATTTAAGGTGTGTAACATGCTATTTCAATATATTAATACATATATTACATAGTGAAATGATTACTACAATTAAGCCAATTACTTATCTATCACCTTCCATAGGGGTGTGTATGTGTGTGTAAGAGCACCTAAAATCTACTCAGCAAACTTTCAGTATACAATACCATATTGTCAATTCTAGTCTTCATGCTGTACATTAGATCTCTGGAGTTACTCTTCCTGCATAACTACAAGTTTGTATCCTTTGACCTACTTCTCTTCATTTCCTCTCATCCTCTGTCCCTGGTTACAACCATTCTACTCTGTTTCTATGTATTCAACTTTTTTTTTTTTTTTTTTTAAGATTCCACATATGAGTGAGATCCTGAAGTATTTTTCTTTCTGTGCCTGGCTTAGTTCACGTACTGTCCTCTAGGTTCATTCATGTTGTCACAAATAGCAGTATATCCTTTTTAAAGGTGGAATAATATTTCATTGTATGTGTATACCACAATTTCTTTATCCATTCCTCTGTCCATTGACACTTAGGTTGTCTCCATGTCTTTGCTTTGTGAGTAATGCTGCAATGAGCATGGAGGTGCAGGTATCTCTACAAGGTGCTTCATTTCCTTTCAGTATATACCCATCAGAGGGGTTGCTGAGTCTTATGGCAGTTCTATTTTCAGTTTTTTGTGGACCCTCCATACTGTTTTCCATTGCAGCTATATTAATTTACATTTCCACCAACAGTGTACAAGGGTTCCCTTTTCTCCACGCCCTCGTCAACACTTGTTATCTTTTCTCTTTTTGATAATAGCCATCCTAACAGGTATGAGGTCATATCTTATTGTGGTTTTAATTTGCATTTCTCTGTTGGTTAGTGATGTCAAGCACCTTTTCACAAACATGTTGGCCATTTTTATGTTTTCTTTGAAAAAATATCTATTCATATCCTTTGCCTATGTTTTAATTGGGTTATTTGGGTTTTTTTTTTTGCTATTGTGTGAGTTCCTCATAGATTTTGGATATTAACCCCTTATTAGATACATGGTTTGCAAATATAACAGGTAAGTTTTTCTTTTTAGAGATGGGATCTTGCTGTGTTTCTCAGGCTGGTCTCAAAATACTGGGCTCAGGCAATACTCCTACTGGAGCCTCCTGAGCAGCTGGGACTACCATACCATTCTTAACAGATAATTAAGGTCCTGCTGTACATCAAGCATAGAAAAGGCTCTTAAGTGAATGCAACATAGAATACGCTGTCAAGGAGCTACAGTCTGATAACAGAATTCAAGAATCATAGGGTGATTGCTATTTTTCTTCTTCTCAGAGCAGAAATCCTATCCCTGAAAACAGCTCTGTTCTACTTGCACGCTTGCTTGTAGTGATGGAAGAGTGTTTCTGAATAGCTGACTCTAAAGCAAATAAAAGTCATATTTAAATGACCTGGGGTCAGACGGGATCGGGCGTGTTCAGGGGGAGGGGGGAGAGGGGATGAGGGGACAGGTATATGCATACACAAAGAGTGCAATGCACACCATCCCAGGGATGGACACACTTGAAGCTCGGACTTGGGTGGGGGGGGCAAGGGCATCATACTTAACCTAATCATCTGTACCCCCATAATATTCTGAAATTAAAAAAATAATAATAATAAAAAAAATAAACGACCTGGGATTTCTTCTTTCTTAAATGAACCCTGTAATAAATCTTAGAAACATAAACAGTCGACTACTAACTTGCTTTACAAATTAATTTTTTTCATACATTGGCTTTGCTCAAGGCAGATATATTTGTACATCTGTATGTATATATATTTTTGTAAAATATGTATATTGAATCATTTTATCATAATTTTTCTTAGAATTGTGCTATAATTTCTCTTTTTGGAGACACTGAGCTCAAATAGTCATTTAAAAAAAATTAATCACTGCATTACTTCTGCTCACAGGGATGACAAAACATTACACCAAGATATTAGCTATATAATCTTTGAAATCTTATCAAAGATAAGTTATCCAAATTGATTTCTAGTTTTGTTTAGAAATATTACTATCATTATGAATTATATATACTTATGTGGTTGTATTGATAAGACAACTGGACTCTGAATTAGGACATAGTCCCACAATATGCTCTCAGTTTTTTTCCCAGATAATTTAATTATTTAACAGATTCAGGAATTTCTGAAATACCATTAGATGAACAGGTATTTATATTTGTATATAGGAATAAGAAGTAATACAAAGATATGACTATTAAAATATTTTTATCTATAATTTGCAAATTAAATAATTATCATGAATGCAATGATGTTCAGTGTTAGAAATTAACATAAAAGTATAGATACACAAAACATTTATGTATTGAGCAAATATTTGTCAAATCCTAACGTGGTGACATGGGCTGTGTTAGACAGTGGAGATACAGTGGTGAATAAAAGAGTTTCTGCCTTTATGGAAGTGGAATGGTGATGAAGGAATAATAAAGGATGCATATCATTCTCATCTTCAATAAATATTTATCGAATATATATCACACTTGAGAGATATAATAAAAGAATATTTTTGAAACATTATTTGTTTTAATTTTTGACTTCTTTCTAGTTCACTTTCTTCTAGCCACCAAACTACCAGGGGACTACTTATACTACCTGTTGCATATTGCTTGGCTTATTGAAATTTAAAATGTGAGCAAGCTGAACTGGAGTCTGAGCCATAAGTATTTATTGAGCTAGTATTATATGTACATCCTACACTAAGCACTTTGGGAAAAGATGGGTTTAGTCCATATCGAGTTAGGATTTTTGTAAGGATATATTTCCCCTTGCATCCTTGTAGCCATTTATATAAAAATAATGCACAGTGCCTGTCTTTAAGAATTTAAGAGTTTAGTAGGGAAGAAATGTGCTGCTTGAGAACCATAATAATTAAATTTTTTTTGCATTATTTAAAATAAACTTTTTTATTGAAGTATAATATACTATAAAGGGAAGTGTACAAAACATAAGTATATTTGAACAACATGTTTATCATATATTCTTATTTTCTTTTTAGTGTATGTAGATCTGAATGGCTCCCTTTTCATTCCAGATATTAGTAATTTGTGCCTTTTATTTTTTTCTTAATCAGTCTTGTTAACAGTTAATCATTTTTATTAGTTTTTACATAGAACCACAGTTGACTTTGTTGATTTTCTTTATGTTTGTTTTCTTTTTAATTAGTTTATATGCTTATATTTATTATGTCATCATTTTGTACCTTGTTTGGGATAATTTGATAATATTTTTTGGGATAGTTTGATGATATTTTATCAATTTTTGAACTATCTATTTAGTTTGGTGATTTTAAAATCTTTTTTCTTTTCTAATGTATATATTTATACACTTTTCCTGTATGCATTGCTTTAGCTGAGTCCTTCAAGATTTGCTTTATTGTATGTTCATTATCATTAAATTACTTTTAAATGTTTTAAAATTTCACTTATGATTTCTTTTTTCCTGCATGTATTACTTAAAAGAATTTACATATTTCCTAAATAATTGTGAATTTGCTAGTTGACTTTGTGTTATAGATTTCTAGCTTAAATTCTAAGGTGGTCAGAGAGCATACTTTGAGTGATATAAATTTTTTGAAATTTGTTGAGTCTCATTTTAAGGTCTTCTTTTTTGGTAAATGTTCTATGTGCACTTGAAGAGAATGCATATTCTGTCATTGTCTTGTGTGATGTCTATAAATTTTAGTTAGGTCAGATTTGTTAGCCATATTATAAAGATTTTATATCCTTACTAGGTTTTTGTCTGCTTTTTCTAGTGGTTATTGAAAGAGATATATTAAAGTCTTCCACTATGATTGTATATGTATCTAATTTCTCCTTTTATTTTTCTCAGTTTTTATTTATGTGTTTTGAATATGTTATTCTGTTATTTATTGCATACACTTTTAATGTTCTGTCTTCATGGTGGATTAATCCTTTTCCTGTTGTAAATATTCTTTCCTACCTTTCTCCTCTACTGCCTTTATCTCTGGAAATTGTTCTTGTCTTAAAATCACTTTGTTTGCTATTAGTCTTGTCATATGAACTACCTTTTAGCAGAAATGTCTGGTGTGTCTTCTTCTACCCTATTTCTTACTTTTCTGTGCCTTTATATTATAATAAATATGTGATTTTTGCAAATCATTTTTTTCTTTTCCAGTCTGATGGTTTTTAAGATTCTTATATGTAATGCAGTAATTGATACATTTAAGTTTTTATGTTAATATTTGTTTTCTATTTGTCTCACCCACTTTAATCTTTTTTTCTTTACATTCTTACCTTCTTGTGAATTAATCAGATATTTTCATTTCATATTTTCCCTTTATTAATGTATTAGCTATAAATTATTTTACTTATGTTTTAGTGGCTTCATTACAACATGGATCTTGACTTATTGTAGTCAAATATAAACCAGTACTCTTTCCTTTTCCTAAGCAATGCTGAAATTAATTTAGTTTAATTGCATTTACTCCATCATAGTTTTTTGTGTTATTAACTGTAATTGATTTTTCAGTAATTGGTGTGCTAAGTTACATTTCACTCACACCACACTTATAAATATAGGCAATTAATTAATTCAAAGCACAAAATATGATATTTATTCCTGATTAACTTCATCTTGGTGGAGCTTTCACAGTGCTGATTCTACTTAGATTCTTTACTGTTCCCATAGATTTGGATGGTGCAATAGTGGTGCACAATGCTTTTTAGAATGTCTAAATTTGTTAGAAGTGTTGTTCTAAACATCTTCCTATTGTGTATGTTTGAGAAAATCTAACTTCAAATTGATGACCAGATGTATTCCTTTTTTTTTTTTTTTTT
>NW_012148619.1:236363-243178 GCF_000956105.1 Propithecus coquereli | reverse complement strand
AATTGTGCTGCCATAAACATTCGGGTGCAGATGTCCTTATCGTAGAATGTTTTGTGCTCTTTTGGGTAGATGCCTAATAGTGCTATTGCTGGATCAAAGAGCAATAGTTGTTAAAAGTAACTTTATCAGTCTAACAGGAGTAATGAATTCTTTTTCTATTTCAGTACACTCACCATGGAAGCTTGGAACTAGTCAAAATACTATGAGTAGTAAAAGTTTTACCTTTACCTTTATTGGAAGACTAATTGTAATTTATGACCAAAGTGTTTCTTTGTAAAAACTTTATTTATTTAGAAATAAAATGTATATTTACTTATTTATTGCCCTTTACAATGCATCTTATCTTCTTTTGAGAAGTGAAAATAATACTACTTGTGGAGATATTTCTTCCTTTAGGGTAAATTTGTAGAATCAGTCATCTGTTGCCTCAGTCATGCTGTGTAGCTAATCATTTCAAAGCTCTGTGGGTTAAAACAACTTAATTGGTTGTTTTGCTCACAAGTCTTGAGTCCTCAGGTTGGCAATTTAGGTTGGGATTAGTTTGGCAGTTCTTTGAGTCTGGGGTGGGCTCACTCATCCACCTGAGCATCATTAGGCTCTTGGCTGGGAGGACTGGAGCCGTTCAGCTGTGCTCCAGTAAGCTAGCTGAAACGTGTGTTCGTGGCAATCACAGAGAAGTAACAGCAGGAACTAAGATTCACAAATACTTTTTCAAGCCTCTGCTCACTTCACATTTGCTTGTTGACATGGCTGAACCCAAGTCAAGGAGTAAGGCAGAACATCTACCCCAAATAGGAGAGCACTGCAAAATTATATTGCAAAATGTGTTATGTGGATGGGTGAAAAATGGAGGCACTTAATCCACTACAGTTGCCAGACTGAGAAATATTATAGTTAATAAGAATATAAAAAGTTTTGGGTCATAAACTATGTTTTTTCACACTTGGGTAGAATACAATATAGAAAATTATCAAGAGCTTACTGTTTTGCTTTTCAAAGTGACCACTTTTGAGAGGGTTATAGTTTGACTGAAAATGGTTTGATTTGGCCTGGTTTAATTTTTTTTATTAGACTTATAGACTATTCATGCTCATTAACTTTTCTTTGCACTAAAGATTGTGACATTTGTTTTGAATTACAAACCAGTCTTGATTAGGTAAGGGGAAAAGCACACGATAATCAGCTTAGGTACTGTATTCCAGAAATATATTTGGTTCATGTTATTTTACTAAGGGCCTGGGCAGCTTATGTTTAATTATTTATAGTAAGACTTTATGATATTCTAAGTGTCTGGCCATGTATTTGGAAGGAGAAACAGCATTTTTCCTTGGTTTTAAATCAAAGACTTTCTGTAACACTACTGGTTTTGTGGGAATGTGGTAAAAACTACTGATTTTACTTTCTAAATTTTAGGGGAGAGTTTAGTACTTAAAAAAAAGATTCTAAGCTTTATTTATGTTCCTAGAAAAATGAGGGTTAGGTAAAAATCTTCTAGGGTCCTTGGTTCTACTCTTCTTTTAGAGGTATCCATAAGAATATAAGAATTTCTGTAGTTACCCCTTTTTATAAATAATATATGTATATATGTATAGAAAAAACACTAAAGGTAGTTTAACCAAAATCTTAATGATATTTATGTTTGGAAAGTAGGATCAGGGATAATTTTAACTTTCTGTTGGTCGTATTTTTGAAACTTTCAAACCTTCCAAAATTAAACCTCTATTACTTTATTCGATCAGATTTAAAATGTGATTAAAATTTCCTATAAGGGTCATCAGTGTTCATTTCAATATAATACTCCTGAATTTCCTGATTGGCCCAGTGTCAGGTGGCATTAACTACAAAGTTTAGAATCACTGTTGAATAATTCCCTCTACATAAACATATTTATGAGTTTCTCTAATTTTCCTTTTCTCCCTATCTCTCTTGGGCTTTGCTCAGGCTCACTCCTCATCTTTCAGGTCTTAGCATAAATGTTGCATATCCTTTTCTGACTCCCTAGAATCACTGCCCTCGCTAGCACTCATCGAAACTATAATTAAATAATTCATATACTTTAATAGCTATTTATACTGGTTCACCTCTCCAAGTTGTAAGCTACATATTGGCAGGGGCCAGGTTAATTTTATTCACTGCTAGCACAGTGTCTGAAACATAAGAGTGCTTTAAAAAATGTCTTCTGAGTAAATGGATCAATGGTGGAAATACTGCATAATTGCACTTATATGAGATAACAGAAGTAGTTACATTCATAAAAGTGGAAAGGAGAATGATGGTTGCCAGGGGTTGGGGGAAGAGGGCTGAGGAAGGGGGAAGTAGGGACATACTGTTCAATGGGTACAAAGTTTCAGTCATGCAAGATGAAAAAGTTCTAGGGAGCTGCTGTACAACACTGTGCTTGTAGTTAAAGACACTGTACCATACACTTAAACATTTGTTAGGAGAGTAGATTTCATGTTTTTTTAATTTTTTTTTTATTTTTTGCCACGTTCACAAAAAACGAATGGGGCAATATGAAAGGGACTGGGTATATGAGGGTAGTGTGTCTTCTTTAGAATAGTGGTCAAGAAAAGTATCTTTGAGGAGAGGACAGTTAACTGACAACAGAATGCAAAGACACAGTCATGAATAGGTCAGAATGTTCTAGACCAGACCTGTCTATAGAAATATAATATGAAACACATGTAATTTTAAGTTTTTTAATAGTCACATTAAAAAGATGATGAAATTAATTTTAATAATGCATTTTATAGAACCCAGTATTTCCAAAATATTATTTCATCATGTAGTAACATTAACAAATTAATGGTGATCTATTTTACATTGTTTTGTGTAAAATCTTCAAAATCTAGTGATTTGTTTTATGCTTACAGAACATTTCAATTCAGAATAACCACATTTTAAGTGCTCAGTAGCCACATTATTAGTTGCTACTATTTTGCATAGTACAAATAGAGAAGACAGCAAGGGAAAACAGCTTAAACTAGGAACAAATTTGGAGAGTTGAGAAAAAGAGTATGGTCTAGATTTGGCTGACAGAGGAAAGAGTGGTAGGGATGAGGTTGGAGAGAGAGAGACAGACAGGGGCAACTTTTCAAATCTTCCTTGCAGCACATACCACAACACATTGTGTTTTTTGTGTGCATAGCACATTCCCCAACTGATTGTAAACTCTTCCTTGAGGACAGGAACTCTTCCTCTTAATCTCAATAGTTTAGGATATAAAGTAGGTGACACATGAGTATTTGATGAATAAATTAATTAAAGAAATGAATAAATACAGACGAAAGGGCTTGTTCAGCAAAAAGGAATTCTTTTTTCACTTGTGTTTACCGTCTTAAAAGCCTTTGAACCTTAGACTCTGGTATATGCATAGGTTTCCTTCAGCGTATCTATTTATGGCAGGTTTTGTAAACTGCTTTTGTAACATCATTGTTAGAGAAATAATTGCCAGTTTGGAGTGAACATTTATTGGATGGCCTTGAATAATTATCCTGTGAGATGTTTCTGAATTACTGTCCATGTCGTGTGCAATGTTTTATGAAATAATTGGTAGCCGATACAGTGCTTCATTGAAATAACTGCCTGTTTAGTGCAATATTTTCACCCAGCAGTTGTTTATGCTTTGTGGAGTTTTCATTTGCCCTGAATCTTCTTTAGGATAATATTTCATTAAAGATTTTCTGTTCTGCATAATGGGAAGATGAGCTGTTGGAGCTTTTAACTACTGGGCACAGCTGCATAGCTTATTAAGTAATGGTTGAAAAAAGAATTGTATTTTTAAGAACACAAGTTGCCCTTTGTTTTATTGCATGGCTCTAGTTGAAGATGGGTAAATGTGGGCTTGATGTTATTTTATGTGTTGTTAAGTAAATGACCATTCCTGGCATTGGTTTTATCAAAGTAAAAAAATAGAGAAGCATAGACTCTTTTTCTACCATGTTACAGATTAAATTCTCTGGAAGCACAGAGCTTGCCGTTCAAGATGTTTATTTGAGATCAATATCTGTGAAAGAAAGAGGGAGAGGGTACCCCTAGTACCTCAGAAAGTGACTTTATTTGGAAATAGAATTATTGCATATTCATTAGTTAAGTTAAGGTGAGGTCATAATGGAGTAAGGTGGGCTCCTAATCCAATATGACTGGTGTCCTTATAAAAGAATGCCAAGTGAAAAAACACACAGAGGAAGAACACCATATGGGCATCAAGGCAAAAGTTGGGCTGTTGCAACTATAAGCCAAGGAATGCCAAGGATTGCTGGCAACTACCAGAAGCTAGGAGACAAAGACACAGAAGAGATTCTTCCCTTGGAAGGAAACAATTCTTCTAATACCTTGATCTTGGACTTCTGGTCTCCAGAACTGTGAAACAATACATTTCTATTGTTTAAGCCATCAGTTGTAACACTTTATTGTGGCAGCCCTAGAAACCTAACACAGCTGGGTACCAGATGCTTCCAAATTTAGGTGGCAGGGATTATTTATTTGCCAGTCACCTCATGTAGTTGTCACTGTAACAAATAGATTGCAGACTTTTATTTTTTGTTCATTTTGGTCTTTACATTTTTCTTTTCAAGATCGAGTCCTTAGAGAGAAAGTCCATGAGTCCAACTTGGGTCCAACATCCATCCAATGGTTAAAGGAGAGAAGGATACCTTTATATATAGTCCCATCAAAATGTAACACCATCTGAGTCAGTCCCTCCTAGAGAATTTTGTTTGTTACCAAAGAATTTGAGATCAATTGGATGCTGAGGAATCAAGAAATACCAATGTTCACGGCGTTAGTCAAAGTAGTTTTGTAGATTTTTAAATAGACATTTGAAATATAGGAGAGACATAAAGCATATTGATGTGGCTTCTTTTTCTCCAGGAGAAGGTCTTTATATAGAAAAGTATACAGAAATGATGATGATGATAGACAGACAGATAGATAGAAATTACTGAATAGTTGCTCCATGTCAGGCACTGTTCTAAGTGCTTCATGTGTGTGAACACATTTCACCCCCTCAACCATCCTGTGAAATGGTTATTATTATAATATTCATTTTATAGTTGTGTCAATGGAGATATATATGTAGATGTTAACATATTTTCCCTAGGAAATACAGTGAATAAATTGCAGAGTTGGGTTTCAAATCTAGGAAATCTGCTTTTGAAATCCACCTTTATATGTATGTTCTATGTTCTAAACTTGCAGGGAATCTTGCTGATTTGGGGTTTAATTAGGAATAATTTATTTTAGTCATTATCTAAGATATGTCCTTGGTGTTTTTGAGCTACCTGTAAGGGTATTGGTAAGTGACACATTATCCCATAATTGTTTTGTGTTATTAGGCCAACCCTTCTTAGACTCAGTAACTATCTTTTTCTTAATGGCACTTGCTTGCTTTTGTTAGCTTAAGTTGAGTGGTTTATTAGGTTCTAATTGCCCACAGGTAAAACTTCCCCTCTTTGGAAGTATGAAAGAGATAGTGTAACATTACTCCACAGCTAATTGGTTATTTCCAAGTGCCTAAAATCTTGTTACAATGAGTTAAGTTTTCATAAGAAACTCCCAATGCTGGATCACTTCTTATCAGTTATATTTGGCAAGCCTCTTAACTCCTCTAAGAATTGTTGCCTTCTTTGTAAAAATGGTGTTAATAATTTACGCTCTACTTGCTTAGCTGCACTGTTGAACCATGCACAATAATGGTTTTAAAGTGCTTTGTAAACTGTAAAAATTTTAAACAATATAAAAATAATTTATAAACAATAAATATTCTGTGGTCTTGGTTCTGCTTCCTTCACTTGTATATAGTTAGTAACTTCATTTATTCATTCAGCCAACCAGTCGTTTCATTTTTATGATCTACCTAAAGAGTACCAGGTACACAGGAAACTCAGTAGAAAACATGGCATCCTCTTGTTGTCTGTAAACCCTGCAAAAACAGTACAATATAATAAGTGCTACAACGGGTTAAATTGAGTTTTCTCAATAGGAGCTCTACTGACATTTGGGACAGATAATTCTTTGTTGGTTGAGCTTCCCTGTGCATTGTAAATTGTTTAGCAGCATCCCAGGCCTCTACCCACTAGATGCCAGTAGTACCCTCCCCCCATATTGTGATAAACAAAAATGTCTCTGGACATTGCCAAATGTCCCCTGGGGAAGGAGCAAAAATGCTCATAGTCGAGAACCATTATGTTAAATGAAGGTTCCTTTACAGGCTTCCCACAAGAAGAGATGTCTAGGCTGAGACCTGCTTAATGAACAGCAGTTAGACAATTAAAGAGAATAGGTAAAGGGGAGAAAGTGTACATGAATCCTAGAGGCAATATCCTGAAAGTCAAAACATTAGGAATTATCTTGATTTTCCTTTTGCATTTGACAGCTAGTGAATCTGAATGGTCATAACATTGTTCTGCTGCATTTGAATATTTATCTAGTTCTTTTTTTTTTTATTACTACTCTACAGTGCCACTTTTTATCTAGTTCTTTTTATACTAAATAGGAACAAGCTTTTTATCAAAGAGAATTAGGTCCACCTGAGCCTGGTGTGGAGTAGAAAGTTTTCAACTATGGTCTTTTTTACTTAGTGTATTTACAAAAGAAGAGTTCAAAGAATTGAGGAATGCAATGTAATTAGAGGAGATTACTATGATTCCCCAACAGTTAAAGCAACTGTAGTTTTCTCACAAGCCAGAATAAGTGATAATTTTTATATGCGTGAATAAAACCAGTGCTTATTATAATGACAGAGGTGTGACAATTTTAAAACTTAGGAATTCTTAAGAAATAAATTGTAAGTATTAGAAACATTATTTCTTCTC
>NW_012148619.1:226406-235824 GCF_000956105.1 Propithecus coquereli | reverse complement strand
TTAAATCTTTTTTTTTTAATGCAATTTTGTGATCAATTCCTCTTGTATATTTCTGGTTTGGGGAAAACTAGATATAGCATATATTTAATACATGTCACATTCATTTTGCTTCCATCTACCTAGCTTTTCCTGGCCTTGTGCATGAAGTTAAATGAAGTAATAATTCTTAAAATCTTGGACTCGTGGGTTAGAAGTGTTTTAAGTGGGTTTCCTTCTCTCCTGAGATATATTAACGTAAAGGGATAAGGAACTCATATCTTCTTATGTCAATTTATTTCAGGTTTTATAAAGCATTGTATGGAATCTACTTCTCGTTTCTTCAAATTTGTGGTTTTATTTCTGCCTCTGGGCAGTAAACAGAACAGTTGTAATTCCTTTTCCGTATGATAATGTATAGGAAACTTATAGAAGCTTAATGATGAAATTTGTAGAGGCGAAACGCATCTGAATTTTTTCTGTCTTCATTTCATTGCTAGAAATTTAATAATGTAATGAGAATAATATTTTGAAAATATTGAACTGATGATGTTTTATTCCTCATTCCTTCTTCTCAGTTTTAATATGAATGTGTGACATAGTAACCAGGGACTTACCCCTCTAAGATAAAAACAAGGGTCATTCTACCTGTCAAGCAACCTAGACCAGCACAACTGTTCATCAAAGATGAGAAGAATCTCAAATGGTTGGTAGAGGAGGGAGATGATAAATATCCAGTTAAAGCCTTAGAATTAATTGCAGCAGTGAAGACTATACTTCATATCACTAACCCTCCTATTATAGATTTTTTCTAGAAATTGTGACCAGGTACAATCCTGAAGAAACCATGACAGGCTGATAAGATGTGAGTCCATTGAGTGGTGCACGGGGTGGACTGCAGTGGTTGTTATTGGTGCTCCACCCAGATCTCTCATATTTCTTTTTCCACTTCTGTGTACCCTTCCCTATGCGTTGGTGTGCTATTGCCTCCAGTGACTCATATCTGCCATACTTATTTGATGGATTGACATTGAGCGATAGATGCTCATTGCAATGCCTGGAGCAGAATTATTATTTAATAAATGTTAGCTTTCATTATTACTATTCTGCTTCCCAAATAATTTTTAAAGTCTTATTATAAAGAAAATAATTTGAATAGACTTCATGGTTCTGTATTTTTTTGCATGAAAAAACAAATGTATCTTTATGGATTAGTGTTCCCTTCTTTAGAAGAGGTGAGACCAGCAGAGAACATTAAAAGATTCCATCTCATTTTCTGTATGTATAATCATGGAGAATGGTACTTTTTCTTCAGAACATCATCCCACAATATACTAATGAAACCCTAACTCACCAATCAAAAGAATTAATCTATTTTCCTCAGACATTAGAAAAATAGTACTGATTCAAAAAAATGAGTTGAATGTTTTATATTCTAATGAAGTTTATAATACTTTTCAAACTGGTTGAAAAGAAAGGAGACCATGATTACCCTAAGTTCAGCAATAATCAGAAAATGTTATTACCCCAAGTCCTTCATTATTTCAGTCTTTGAATTAATGTTTTACTGAAATACATCATTTATTAATTTATAGATGTCAAGTGATCATGTTTCCAAGGCTTTGCAAATCATAAGATGGACTTGTAGTTAGATGAAAAAAATACTCATTTTTCTACCAATAGTGATGGATTTTTCCTGTTCTGATCCATCCCTGATCTTATGTGATTGGCTTTTCTCTCTCTCTCTCTCTCTCTCTCTCTCTCTCTGTCTCTCTCTTTCAGGCAAATATTTAACTTTCTCTTTCTCTTACTTGTCTTTGAGAGTTTCACTAACCCTGGGGGAAAGAGAAAACATTGCCAACCAATTATGTTACCAAACTTTGAAAGGTCAGAGATGTACAGGCTATCTGAGGGAGAGTGTAAAAGCCATTAGCAGCCTGATATCTCATTTGGTGGCTAACAATCTGAGAGGAATACGAAATGGCCTCCCCACCACATTAATCCCCTACAAGTAAAGGATCTTAATGAGAAAGGAATAATGTTATCAATTTCTTCCACTCTCATTAAACTCCAAAGGCTGTAATCTAGAGGCCTCTTTGGTTTTTATGCATAGCCGGTGTGAAAGAACTGTAGCATATAAAAAAGGAACAAAATAGAAAAATTAAATTAAAATAGAGCATTGGGGTGGCTTATTCATGCAGATATATGTATGACTTCCAATTTGTGAAAGCTCAATATGTGAAACCTCACTCTGACTTATCTTCCTATTACATGTCACTGGTATTCCACAAAAGCCCACAAGGAGAATGGCAACATTTCTACCCTCAGAACACTTTCTACCTTTCTACTTCCCCACCTTTGCTTTGACTCTCTTCTGCTTGAATGCCCTTCCTAGTTCTTTCTGCATGTATGAAAGCTCACTTACTTTTCAAGACCTAGTTTAAGTCTTATATCCTTTACGACAGTAACCCAGAGCCACCTTCCCTTCATATTTTACTGGCCATATTGCTTATTTGGCGTTTACTCTATAGACAACCAATTTAAGATAGATATCCATGTATGTCTCTCACAGTCACAACACGTATTCATTTATGTGCTCATTTTTGCATTCATTAATCGAAGAAACATTCCTAAGGTACATATTCCATACCAGGCACTGTGCTAGATACCAAAGACACAAGAATAAGTGAAATCCTACTTATAATTGAGTAGGGCATGCAAATAAGCACAGTCAGAGAGATACTATGACAGAAATGTAAGCAGGTCACATTGTGTGCACGAAGGAAGGAGTGATTAATATTACCAGGAAGAAAAGAGACCTGAGAGGAGGGCCTCCAGTGAGTCAAAGGGTATGTTTATTAAGTGACAGGGAATGGAAAGAGGTGAGGAGAAAAGGGAATGATGGCAGGAAAGTCATTGCAGTAAGAGAAGTCAACATGTATAATGGTTGTGGAGCATATGTGTGTTCATGGAAATGTGAGTTGTTTTGAGTAGAGAAAACCATAGATTATGACATAGGACAGGAGTCAAATGAACTGAGAATAAGGTTAGATGGCAGGAGGTGATCATGGGAGGCTTTGCACATCATGGCAAGAAGTTTGGACAGTCTGTGGGCAATAGAGGCCATCATGGTTTCCTAAGTACTGGAGAAGCATGGTCAGATTTGCGTTTTCTATGATCAATCAGGCAGCAGTGTGTAGAATGGATGATAACAAGACAGCACCAGAGAAAGAACAGTTGGCAGACTCCTGCAATTGTCCAAGTGAAAGATGGTTAGAGTGTGAACTAATGGGGATGAAGATACAAGAACAGCTATGATAAATTATGAAAAATTAAAATCTACAGGACTTTTGACTTCTTAAGGGAATATATTGCATCTTATTCTATGCATGCTGCACAGCCTTAGGCACTCATTAACATGTGTTGTTAGTACTTGATAAATAGAATGGAACTTTATACTGGTATAAAAAAAAGCCTTGATGAGGATTGCATAATTTATCATATCCCCCAGTAAATTAAAGACACATGTCAATCTACAGCTGAGATTACAGGTTTTATGCATTTTTGCTTGGGAATTGAAAAACTAGAGAATTTTCATGTGGAGGACAATTCCGGGACTCAAACTGCTTCACTATTAAAGTTTCATAACTAAAGTTTATTTCAAGTTCTGGACTGACATAAGACAGAGCTGTTATTGTGTTGGTATAAGGTTGGTACTTGATGACAAAAGAATCATAAACCAGTAGGTTTGTATCAGTTGTTCCTGGAGCTCACAGACCAATAATATTCTCATTTTTCCTGGACAAAGTGACTAAGTCATTGAATGAGAATGAAATTCCTAGATTAATGAAAAGATTGATCTTCCCACGCAGGGAAAAATTCCTTGCATTCTTTCTTTGGAAATTTTTCAGCTGGCATAATTCTCATGGGATCTGGAAATCACTCTTTTTATTACAAAGAACTTTTAGTCATCATTTTATTTGCAGGTAAAGCTCCCCTGCATCCTGACCTGTACTCTAACAGACTGGTCAGTGGAGATTCTTCTTTTTCCCAGTGTACACTGTAGGAAGGCCTGACACTGAGACACAGATTCCCTGTTAAAAGGAAGATTTGTGATTTCCTTTGGTAAGGGAACTTGCCAAGATTTAAAAAGAAGTGCTAAGGAAAAATTAACACATGATGAAATGTGAAGCCTGTTACATTGAAAACAAGTTTTCTTCTGCATATATCAGGACATATTCCTACAGGCTTCTTTTGCTGTAAGTCTCTTCTGATTGGAAAAGTAATATGTACACTCTTTTGGGATACATTTAATATGTCAAAAGACAAAATAACAAGTTAAGTTTAAAGATCTTAATTGGCTTTAATTTGCAATTCTAGAAACGGGCAACACCTCATTCTATAAAATAAAATGAGTGCTCCGAGGAGCTGAGCAGTGGAGGTTGGCTTTATAGAAGGAAAAGGGCTGAAGAAACCGGAAACAGAACAAAAAGCAGATCGGTCATTTGAAAGTTACTTTCCTTGTGAAGGCTAAAGCAGAGGGTACTGCTTTATGATGCCAGCTCAAACTGGCGTGTTTGGGGATTTGGCTATTATCTCTCTTTCCTGATTTCTTGGAAGGTCAGATAAACAGCTTAGCTCTGGCTTGGTGGCATGGAACTTCAGCATGAGTGACTTCATTTTGTTTTGGTCTGTTGGGCCAAATGCAGGAGCCCAGTCCAAACCAATGGCCTCCTATAAATGTTATTTAACAAATATAACAAGACTGGGGGTGAGAAGTAGAACTTAACCCAGCAGAACAAAATAGAACATTAGCATGGGAGAGGCATGAGTGGTCACTGGATGTCCACATGAGGGAGACTTATTTGGTGAGTTTTTAACCACTGCTTGAATGCTGCAGTGACAGAAGACTCACCATTTTCCAAAGGTTATTCTATTTGTGGAGAATTCCAAGGAGTCAAAATCTCCCTTTCTGAAATTTTCACTCCACACACTCTAGTTTCCTCATTTGAGAAAACATAAGACTAGTCTCAATATTTTATTTTTCTGACTCTCTAGAATGGATAATGTGTGTAATTTAAGCCCTCTCCCATTTGTCTGAAACTGCTTGCCCATCCTGTCCCTGAGGGGGTGATAGAGATTTGTTATGGGACATTACCCATTGGTCATAATCAGAAAGACCAGGCATAGACACCTGATCCTAAGAGGGCTATCAGAGTCGCTTTGAAATTGAGATTTTGTTAAATATTTCATTTTAGTATAAATTCCATGAGAGTTTTAAAAAATGTATTGTCAACATTTAATTATCAGGATTTTTATATAACACAAACATTTAGAATTTTAGCTGTTCTTGAAAAATGAGACACTTTGCCAATACTGGGTGAGCATTTCTACATTCTAAAAATTGGCTGTAGCTGAGTACGTGCTGACCCCTCTGCATGGGTCTTGCGTTCCCTAGTTTTCTGTAGAGCCCCCAGCTCATATCTGTTTTTCTTGTTAACATCATCTGCTTAGCATTTTGAGAATCCAAGTTTGTGTCACTCTCCTGCTATGAGTGTCTTCCTGCACTTGCAACCAAGAGAGCCTAGAGCAAAACTTTGTATAATTCGGTGGTTTATAAACCCTGGCTGGATGTGATAATCATCTGCAAATTCCAGAAATAGATTCTTGGACCAGTCTTTATAATTATTAAATGAGAACCTCTGGATATCATTCTCATCTGTAATCTTTGGATTCTTTTATGATTGCAACATTGTCATCTTAAAAAACAACAGAAAATAATAAAAATAAAAAAGGTCTCCAGATAAGAATGGCCATATTTAAATACCAGTGATATAATTGAAGATAGGAATCACAGAATATGTCACCCAATTCCTTCTCCTGCACAAAATTCATGCAAGTAGGCCAGCTTTCTCCAAGCTAAGCATCTCTGGCTGCCACCTGAAAGTGTTTTAAGATGCTTTCTGGTGAAAGCTGCCAAAGGCTTTGTGCTGCTACTTGGCCCTGATGGTGCTTGCTTGGTTTTAAGCTGAGTAGTTGGAGGCAGAAGAATCAGCTGACAAGTAAGATGATGCAGGTGGCCAGCAATCCTAAAGTGCATTCTCCTGGGGTTCACGTGGGGAGAAGTGATGATGAGAAATTTTAGAACACATTCAAGGATTAGCTGGCATTATAATGGCTTTCTCAACCTACCTGAGAATTAGGCTTAGACTACAAGCCACATTCTTGCTGAGTTACCTCTTCCTGACTTAGGGGTTGTAGCTTCAAAGACAGCAATTAAACTCTTTTCACAAAGCCAGCTTTAAGTACCCTCCTAATTCTACTAATTAAAAAGTTCCTATCCAGCCACTTTCACTAGTAATTCATTCTGGCCCTATATGTCACTTTCCTGTACTTGTGGTCTGAGAAACTTCTGCTCATCCCACAAAACCTTCTGTCTCTTTAAATAGAGCTTATTTTCTTGGCATGTGCACTTCTGCCTCACATCCTACTTCCCCAGATGGATCACGTTGCTTGTATTGCTGGCTGTACAGTTTCTTTAGTATTTCATTTAATTTGAACTCTATCCTTGGCTCTACTGGAGATTTTAAAACAATCCAAATATAAGCATCATCATAATAATATGTAACACTTATTAAATGCTTTCTTTATGTCAGGCACTGCTCCTATTTAATTCTTACAAAGAGTCTGTGATGTAGACATAATTTCAGATGAAGCAGCTGCAGCACGGAGAGTTTCTCAGGTCTCAAACCTTTCTATGGTTTTCCATTGCCCTTAGGTTAATGGTCTGTATTCTTAACATGGCCACCCAAACCTTCCATATAACCTCTTCATTCTCCTCTACTCTCTCATTTATCATTCAAGCTTCCTATTAGGGGCACAATTTTATTTCTCTCTCTTTTAGGTATTTTCATAGTTTCTTCTCTTACTGAAACTCCTAGTTTATTTCCTATTCCCAGTAGCTTGGCTAAATCATGGAAGAATAATGTTTAAAGAACCCAAAATGAAAGGGCCCTGAAACATAAATCTTCTTACTGAAGCATTGTTGGCAGATCACCAATTATCCCAGGAAAGGTTAAGTTTGATTATCTACAAGAATAGACAACATTCAGGTTGTAGATTGTCCATAGTGAATTTTTAACCTGATTACTGCCTCTTGTATGTGAAAGGGGGACCTCTCCAACTTCAGTTTACTCATCTATATAATGGGATAAATAATACCCATTGTTCCAGTGCACTCGATTTGTTGCAATAATCAATCAATTAAGGATCAATGTATTTGAGAACGTTTTTAATACTTGTTTGGTACTTTTGAAGAGAGGTGAGGGATTGAAAGTAAGAATTAATAATTGTTTCACTTAGATTAAACAAGTATAGGGGAAAATTAACTGCAAGCTTCAGAAAGGACTGAAACCAGATTGGGTCTATGACCCTTGGTAGAATTGTGGACCTTCTTTCTAGATTGTTTCAATTAAAATGACTCAGTTGCAAACATATAACAGTCTTTGTGAATCCTTCTTCTAAATTCTAAATTCAGGGGAGCCAGAGTCTGAGTAGTCCAACTTGAATCTGAATCCATCCTGTGCCAATCCGCCACGTCCAGAGTTACAAGGTGGTGGAGTTCAGCACCACGGCTAGGAGATAGGAAGATTCCATCTAGATTCCAAGATAGGAAGACCACCTCCTCCATCAATGATCATCTCTGATACCGAGAGATCCTTTAAAGTTTTTGTTTGCCAGCTGCAATTTTTAACATACAGTCTACAGAATTAATGGTCAGCATATAGATACATTTTTAATCAAACCTCTCTCTGTAAACTCATATTGATATTGCTTGCTAAGGGTGAGATAAAAAGAGGAAATACAGAAGTTGCCTACTCAGCAAAACAGATTATCTCAAATATGCTAAAAGGATAACTAGGAGAGGGGAATTAATGAATTGTCACAGTATAAAATCATGATGGTTTTAAAATATGGATTTTGGCTATCTTTTGAGTTTGCAGTTTCCTGGAGGTCTTAAAAAATAACCTAGACACTTATATGAAAATATATTGCTATTAAGAAGGGCAGTGCACTCATGGGATGGTATAGTCCTTAGCAGTGTGGATTCTGGAATCAGCCACGGCTCTGTTCAAGTTCTCTTTCATTTATTAAATGTATGACCTTTGTCAGGCGTCTTAGTGCTGCAAAACTCACATTGTTATGTGTGAAATGAGATTGATAATATTGTGTAGTGGGGGTGTGAGGATTAAATGAAATGACATAATTAGGATGATTAGCACAATGCCAGGCATGTAGAAAAGGTTTAATAAATTGTAGCATTGTTGTTGTTAATATTATTATTATCCTTATCTTTAAATTATTTCCTAATTCTATGATTTTTAAAGGTACAGAATGATGAATCCTCTAATAGAAGTCAAAATTCATTGTAGTTGTTTTTCGGCAAAGGTAGTGGCAAAAAAAAAAAAAAAAGCAAAGGAAAAGGTGGTTTTCCTACTTCAAAAAATAGGGAACAAAATAAATTCAAAGTTTTTGTGGGCCTAAGAAATCTCCCAGTCCAGTTATCACATTTAATAAATGAAATTGAGGCACAGATTATTCAGTGGCTTATCTAAGAGCTCATAGATATTTTATGCAGACCTCTGATAAGGATTGTGAGGACTGAGATGTCCTACCGAGATCCCCGTTCAGTGAAAGGTGTGCATCCCCAACTGCTGCAAGGACGGGTAACCAAGAGGCCCAGTTGTCAGGTCTTTCTGGGTTTGCCTCAGCTTCAGAAGTCCCCTTACCCAAGAGCACGTCTTTCTCAGGCGGCTCACATCAGTGACTGCAGGGGAACAAAGTTTTCCGCCCTCTGTGAGTCAACGCTGATGAACCATAAGCCTCCAGAGTTCCCTGCTGAGTCAGCTGGGACTTAGTTGGCCCCGTGTTACCATCCAGTTTCTCCCTCTGGCCAATCCTATTGCTTCCCTGTTCCCTCCCACTGGTGCCGATCCCTAGTCAGTATCCTGCACACCAAATCTTTTCTCAGCATCTGGTTCTAGAGAACACAATCTGTGACAGGGACCTAAGTTCTAATACTATTACTATTTTTAAAACAAAACAAACCGAATGCTTCCATTTTATTTAAAACTTAAGTAATTTTACAGTCTCAGTATGTCATTCCAAGCATGTATCTGAGACAGACAGCTATCAAGGACCATAAGTATTTGAATTGCAGGAGTTAACACAGTTGCTGAGGAATAGACAAGGAAGGGAGGGATAGGAACTAGATTTGAAGTCGTCTCTCATATCAACGAGCAACCAAACTCACGCTCCTCCTTTGCTTACTGCTCAGACTGATTATTGTTATTTGTTGTAAGTTAGAATTTTTCTCACTTACAGAATCCATAAATGACTTGACATTTCCCTTTGCACGTCCACTTGATTGCTCCTTGTCACT
>NW_012148619.1:217262-225546 GCF_000956105.1 Propithecus coquereli | reverse complement strand
TCTATGTTTATTCATGGAAATATGGCTCACTTATTTTCATTGTTGATATACTTTTATAACTAAATAAATCTTACTGTATATAGTCCTTTCTTTACTTCACAATTACAAACAGCCCTGTAATTATCGTTTCTATATGTGTCTCCTACAGAAATGTGTGAATGTTTCTTTATGGTGAATTTCTAGAAGGGAATTGCTGGATCATAGATTACATTATTCAAGTTTTTTGGATATATCCAAATTACTTTCCAAATTATACTCCCATCAAAAATGTATGAATTCTTGCTTCCCAGCATTTTTGTCAACAGACATTAATTCTTGCCACTGTATTGGGTATAAAGAAGTGTTACCATTTTTTTAAAAAAAATTAAATTTGAATTTTCCTCTTTATTAGGCAAGTGGACCTTGTCATATATATACATATGAATATATATGCGTATGCATATAGATACGTATGCATATATATACATATGAATAATCACTTGTTGCAACATTATCTAGTATATGTATTCCTGCTTCTGTTCAATTGTTCTATTTGTCTGACATTCACCCCACAGCACACTGACATAATTAACTACAGTTCTGTAGTATCTTCTAATAGCTAAGAAGGCAAGCTACCCACATAAATCTTCTTTAGATTCATATTGATTTTTTTTAAGAGTGTTTTGATGGTAATCATTTACTTTTCCAAAAGAATTTTAGAATCCCCTTCATCATTTCCATGAGGATTTGTGTAGGCATGTTGATTTTAATTGCTTTGAATTTATAGATTAATTTGTCAAGAATCAATATATCTTCATGATATTGCTTTTTTGAGCCTAATATATAGCATATTTCTCTACTTATTTGGGTCTTATATTTTATGTCTTTTAATAAAATATACATTTATATTTGCAAAAGTCTTACATATCTTTTGTTAGATGGTAGATATTTTCTAGTTGTCATTGCTACTGTGAATGGCATTTTAGAGTTACACATTTCTAATTGTTGATTTATAAAATGCTATTGATTTTAGTGTGGTGAAGTTATATTCAGAAATCCTGCTGACTACTCTTGCTAGTTTAATAATTTGTATACTTGAATTTTCTGTGTAGACAATTGTGCATCAAGATAAATGACAAGTTTCGTTTCTTCCTTTCCAAATATATATATTTTTTATATTTTTTTTATCATGTGGTATTTGTCAATACCTTAAGGACTATGCTAAGTAGAAGCACTGAGAGTGGGCATTGTTTTATTGTTCCTGATACAAAAGTGAAGACTTTTAAAGATGTCACTTTCTTTAAGGAGTACTCTGCTGTACTTTTTGACATGCTTTACTATCCCTTCTGTTGGACCCAACCACCCAGAGTGAAGGTAGGGGCATATCAAATACCAAGCCTCCTAGATGGCTTTGAATTCCTACTCAATACATCGGGAAAGAACATCTCTCTTTCCAGGATTTTCAACCTCAGGATTTCTTTCCAATAGCAGTGTGGAAAAGCCCAGATAAATCAGATGAATAGATATACACATAATATATAACTAAACACCAGCTCCACAAAAGCCAGTGGAAGAGCAATACCTGGAAATCCTTCAGTAACCACAAACTCAGGTTATGCACAGTTACCCTTCATGTTGTCATTCATTGCTGTCAGCACAGTGATTCTGTAATTGGCACAGACTCGTCATATCTTCATCCTGGAGGCTCAAAGTGAAGTTATCTTTACAAGGATTTAAAAACAGAGAGATGTGGTTTTTCCGAATAAACACTGGAAAGCTGTTTCTGAATAAGGCTAAATAAGTAGATACAAAGACTTATACTTCACATGCAGTTTTTTAACCCCCTCCCCCGCTTCTCAGACATACACTTGTGTTAAGACTACCATGTTGCTTATGTCAGGAAACTACATAGAGTATCTGACCTCTGCATCTCATCTCTCCTGTCTCGAATTTGACATCGCTGGCAGTAAAAAATGACATATTAGATCTCTATTGTCTTATATATTCTAGGATTGTAAAACGGCAAACATAAAAACCCCCTTTTTACTGATTTTTTTCTTGTCTTTTATGCACATCATTTTTCAAGACAGAAGACAGCAAATATTTGATTTTTATTCCATACTCTTTTCTCATTTTTTAAAACCTAGTAACAATGGAATAAAACTTTCAGAATCTTCTTTGTACCTAATCTAAATTCATGCCCAATAATAGCAGAAGGATTTGATTCAAGGTCAACTTTGGAACATTTGAAATAAAACACTTTCTGCTAAAGTCCCTAAATTGTTTGTTTATGCCACTGATTGTATGGTATCTTTATCAATTCCAGGGAATTATATAGTAGACCTCCGACTAATTGGAAATCCTGTATCCAGAACCTTCAGTTACTAAATTCTATTCATAACGAAGTAGGAAAATAACAAAATAAACTGATAAGAGAATTTTGGTTTACAAAAGATTCCTAGGGTAATGCCTTAGATAAAAGTGAAAAAGACCAATATTCTATGTTTCATATCTATGCAATTACATTTCTGTATCACAAAGAGTAAAGTTGATATGAGGTATGTCTATCCAAGGTCATCCAAGGATAATTAGGCTTATTATTATTACCACTGGCAGCAGCAGCAACATCAGCAGCGTTATTATACCCTTTTAGTAAGCCTGGAAAATAAGCTATTTTTTTTTTATTTGTAGAGTTTCTTATAAAAAAAAAATCAAACACCTTAGTGAGTCATTTTTATGTTAGCCATGGAATTTAATTAACTAGTACCAATGCCCTCCTATATACCAGTTTTACTGTATTCTGAAAATCGTGCTTACAGTAAAATGAGTGAAAGCAAACCAAGAGTGCAGTTGTCACTGTTCAGTGTTTTCTCACTGAAATTTAAATGTGTGTCTCAGCTGTCCCAGTGATCACTTTATTCTCACAGAAATTTTCATAGCCTTATAAATTCAGAGCTGTTATTTTGGAGGAATATCAAGTATTAATATTTTTAAAATCTTATTTTCAGTCTCTTTCAGTGGCAATGTGTCCAATTCCTTTATCATCTTAAACTTCTGTCAGAAGGCCTGTTTTGATTGCTCGCTCATTTAAATCTTAATCCTTGGGATTTGATCTGTGCCTTTGAGCACATCAAGAACTTTTATTTTATTAGCTTAAAAAAATTAGGATTAAAGAAGTGCTTTGGGTGAGTTTGTATAAAATCCCCACCAGTGAATTTAAATTTTTGAAGACATTTTGTTCATCTGATGGAACATTTCTCAAAGATAGGGTATTTTGAGTCTGCCTTTAAGTAACATCTTTAATCAAAATTTATCAAATGGGATAGTATAGCCTCAAAGCCATAACTGCATTCTTTAGGCAAATCTGTAGTTTGGATTTAACCAATGGGAATATCTAATAAGCAAGTTCTACACTGAAAAAGTTTTCTTTTCTCCAATGAATAATTGACTCTTTTTTTCCCTTTTTAATTCTGATATTTTCTCGTTACCATATTAAATTATGCTACAAATTCCAAACTTTTCAGGTAGCATAAATACTATCTTGCCATAAAGCTAGAATTTTGTTTTCTGCTACTGAACCTAAATTGTATGAAGCGATCAGGGCTTGCTCCCTTAGATCCTCTCTAACCTGTTTCTCTAGCCCTATTTCCAACCATCCAGAGAAACTTTGAATAGGGTAGTTGTTTACAGAGATGCACACTAAGAGGTAGAATGGATATTTCATACATTGGCTGATATTTAAGTCACCTTAGTCTGAGAAACAGAGACAGATAAAATGGGAACTCAAACTTTCAATTCTTTGTCAAAGACTACATTCATACGAGCATGAGAAGGAAAGGTAAATTTGGATTTGGGGGTTGTCGACGCATGTCAATTTCAAATCAGGGGACTGTCTTGCACTTCACAGTACTCTTCAGTAAAAAGAATTAGTAGTTTTTTTTTGTTCTGACATGCTTATGACAAAATTCATCTGGAAGACATTTAATGTCAAATAATTATGATTTGTGATATCTTCATTATATCTCTTAAAAAATTGCAATGAGAAAACATGTGAGAAAGGGAAGCACCTTGTTTTTCATGGATCTTTAAAGTGGCTTAAAATGGTACCTGCCAGATTCTTGGATAATTTATGCAAGGAATCTGTATGTAGATGGATGGCAGATTATAAATATAATCCCTTAGATATGACCAAGTCTGAACACTGCCGCTGCCTTATGTCAGCAAAATGACAGATTCCTGCATCCTGTGTTATACTGTGCCCCTGTTGTTATTATCCTGACCTTTCTACATGTACCTTCAGGTGTCTAAGGCTGTCAGTCTTTTTCTCTCTCTTTCTTTAATGTGCACATGTATATAAAGAGTAAAGATATGCTATAATCTAGATATTTAAAGTGTTAAAAACCTATTGAGAATTTTTATTCCTGCTGAACTGCCCTTCGTCAACAACATATTTGAAGAGTTCTGCGCACAATAGTTCTCAAGTAGATACTCCTCAACTCCTAATATGTGTAGGTAGATTCCATTATAGGGTTTTGACAAGAATACGTTCAGTTCATTGTATGCTGCATAAAATTTTCTCTGTATAACTTCTCTGAAGTAGAAAATATCAATTTTTCAGACTTTGTTATTTCATGGAGTGGGACAAACCAACCTATAAAATTAGTGTGCTGCTTCAGTGGTGGTTCACCGATCTACTTCCATCTCTGAATGACACTAACTATAATCAATGTCTGTAACTCATGGAATTTATCACCAAAGAGCACTATAATAGTACCCAGGTGACTTTAAGTTATAATCACCAATTCCTTACACCATAGGACAAATAGCAAATATTTCAGTAATTTTTGGATTCCTGTGGATGGTGGCTGGTGAATCTAAAGAAAAACTGTCAATTATAGCAGGAGACAAAAAAGTCAGGTATGTTTTGCTGCCTGTGACACTTCAGACAGAGTAGGTTTCGCCCAGGTATTATTGAGTGGCAATCAATGTTAAGCTACCCCTGCCCACCGGTCTAGTCATCAAAATACTAAAAAATATCGGTAGATAGAAGAGATACAAAAATAACTCCAACCATAGTAGGATCTTAAATGTGTTATAAGATAGGTAAGAAAAATTGCTATGGGAGTTCAAAAAATAATTATTCTCAGCTAGGAGAATCATAGAAAGCTGTCTGGATGAGGTGGTATTTGATTTGAATCTTTAAGGTTAAGTAGTATCTGTCCAGGTAAAGATAACATCATGGCTCAAAAGACATTCTGATTAGATAGAACAGTCTGAGCAAGTTATAAAAGCAGGAAAACACAGGGTATGATTTGGAAAGTAGTATCATCTTAGTATAACCCAGAGAAGAACTGTAAATAATCTATAATTATTCTATATACTGGATATCATGGTATTACTATAGTTAGGATGTTTATCTCCTCCAAACTTCATGTTGAAATTTGATCCCAATGTTGGAGGTGGGGCCTAATGGGGTATTTGGGTCATGGGGGTGGATCCTTCATGAACAGGTTGATGCTCTCCCTTGGGATTGAGTGAGTTCTCATTCTGTTAGTTCCCACAAGAGCTAGTTGTTAAAAGAGCTTGGCACCTCCCCCGTCTCTTTTGCTTCCTCTTTCATCAAGTGACCTCTGCACAGCGGCTTCCCTTTGCCTTCTGCCATGAATGGAAGCACCCTGAGGCCCTCACCAGAAGCCAAGCAGATGCTGGTGCCATGTATCTTGTATTGCCTACAGAACCATCAGCTAAATAAACCTTTTTTCTTTATAAATTACTTAGCCTCAGGTATTCTTTCATAGCAACACAAAATGAAGTAAGACAGGCATGGTGAAAGGATCATTAAATCCAAAATCATGAGGAATGGTTTAAGACCTAATTTTACCACGTATTAGTTGGAGTCAACAAGGTTAATTTTGGTTAGTTGTATTTTTTCCAGAAAGATGTTGGAATGGATATTTAAAATTATCTTAGATATTTTTAGTTAAAATATTCTATGATTGGAAAATTATAGCAATAATTAATGGAATATTAGTGGACTAGGAATAAAGTAGAGAGGAAGTATTTGAAAAATTGTGAAGCTGGAATAAGTATGACACAATCTCTGATTAGATTTATGGGAGTGGTTGGAAGATATATCAGAAATAATTGTAGTTTAGAAGTTTGCAAATTAGTGAATGGTGTGGTATTAATAGAAATAGAAGAAACAGTAGGAGAAAAATTAGATGAGGATTACTAGACTTAGTATTTTAAGATTAGAGACTTTGTCTTTATCTTTTCATCTTTAGATCCAAGCAGTTTGTAATCCACACTATGCTCCCAATATGTATTATTTTGTACAGTTTCTAACCTCAAAGAATATTCTCTTTGACAGGCTTGCACAATTCAATGAATGGTTAAGGTAGGTTCTTTCTTATTTCGCTCAGCATTAATATATGTCTGACTACAAAAGTAATGTAGACTCACTGACAAATTTAAAACATACAGAGAAGTACTAAGAAATCAAAAATTGTTTACAATTTCATAAGCCAGAAATAACAGTCGCTAATATTTTACTGCACAACTTTACCATTGTTTTTAAAAGAACATGTGATTTCTTCAATGACCTCTGGCAAAGCCATTACTAGTGAATATATATTGGGAGAGAAGAATGCTCTTTAAGACGGGTCCAGTTGGTGTTAATGCTATTTTTATTAGAAGAGAAATGCTGACAATATTCTTTTTCTAGGATTTTAATTTTAGGAGGATTTCTGTCATTCAGGTACAAAGAAAAAGATAGAAAGCTATTTGCCAAGATGCTATTGAGCAGTTCCTATTTCTCCGTGTTATTTTAGTTGCCATTCTTATGTATTACATTTGGTAATATGGCAATGACACTAATCCATTAACCAGGGTTGGTTCCAAGATCCAGTAGAGCTGATGGGGTGAAACCCAGTACCTAACTAGACTAGACAGACTGAACTTGCAAATTACTTTGTGCAAAGTGTTTGTAGTCTGTTCTATGTTTTGAAAAGCTGGGGAAAGACAAGTCAAAGGTGAAACAGAGAGTCATGGAACCAGACAGTGACATTGCCATTGAACAAGCAATGATGCCCATATCATGCCCAATACATGTGCAGTGATTACACTAGTCCCACATTGAGATCTGGAGACTTAGTGTTCTAGTTAAACAGTGACTTCTTTGGTGGGAGATAGAGAAGAGACTATTACAGCAGCTTAAGATAATATAGTATTTAAGAGCACAATTTCTAATGTCAGACTGTCTGAGTTGGAATTCCTGCTCTGATATTTAATTGCATAATTTTGTGAAAATTACTCTCTCGCATTTTCTTCACTTCAGTGGTAACACTGGGATAATGACATTACCTTTTTTATATGATTGTGTGAGGATTAACTCAGATAATGCATGTAAAAGTCATAACTAGGTCAGGCATATATACATTTTCAGTAAGTTTTAATGACTATTTTAATTATTCAGAATCAATTGTGCATATGCAGAATGTTGTGTCCACAAAAAGTATGTAATCACAAGACAGGGATTATACTTCATCAAAACTGATAGTGTAACTGATATGAGAAGCATAAAAAATGTATTGCTTCTACTCTCTGTAGTTGACGAATTGTGCTCTTTAAGGTTGATGTGGAAAGGATTTAAAACCAGAACTCTTGAGCAAGGACTGATGGAACTGAAATTATTTCACCTAATAAAGAGGAAGTTGAATATCCTTTGAAACGTGGGTCCAAATCTTGCCTCTGCTATTTATCAAGTATAGCACTGACAAAAACCTTCAAATGGTCTGGCTTCAGCTGCCTCACCTTTTGTGCCTTCCAGTGCTATTATGGGGATAAAGTAGGATACGTGTATAAAAGGGTTTGATTAACTCTAAAATTATACAGAAATAGAGTGGCCACTGTTACTTTATTACTAGAAGGATAGTTGCATAAACACATATAGTCATGGCATGTTTTGGTTAGAGGGACTTGAAAATTCATCAATTCTCTCATCTTTCCAAACTTGAATTTCCTCTGAAACTTTCCTCCTCTTCCCCAAGTGGTCAGTTGTCTATTAATTAAATTGATTTAGCAAACATGATTTTGGCAACTTCCATGTTCTAGGTAACGTACTAGTCATTAGGGACACAAAGACAAAATTTATTTATCAGTGCTTTGCCTTCCTTTTTCAGGAAGGATTTAAAGTAGCTCCAAAACAAATAGGACATATAATTAGTTGGTTTGACTTTAATACCTCTTATGATAAGGCATTCACTAAATCCAGAGATAACCTATTCCATCTTTGAACTTTTCTGAT
>NW_012148619.1:214409-214867 GCF_000956105.1 Propithecus coquereli | reverse complement strand
CTTTTATTTTTTTTATTCTTAATTGATCTAAAAGATGACCATGCATTTAAAGTAATAATAATGCAATGTATGGCATATGGATAAGTGAAATGAATAATAGCAATGTCATAAGGAACAGAGTGAAGGATTGAGGATATTCTTTTATAAGGTACCTACACTATGTATGAAGCAGTATATTGTTATTTGAAGGTAGATTTAGATTAGTTTTTTTTTAAGTATATTGTTAACTTTAGGACACTACTAACAATATTTTTGAAAGAAATATTATTATGCTAAGAAAAATATAATCATATAAAATGCTCAGTCCAAACCAGGGAAGGTGGATGGGTGGAGGCGAGGAAGAGAAACAGAGAGCAAATGCAACAAATAGAAACTGGTTACAAATAAGTAGACAGTAATCCAACTATATCAATAATCCCTTCAAACGTGAATTCTTTAAATGCACTAATCAAAAGAGA
>NW_012148619.1:196892-198534 GCF_000956105.1 Propithecus coquereli | reverse complement strand
AGGTATTCTGCAAAGTACTTGATAATTGATGCCTGATGGAATAGTGCCCAAGAATTTCTACAATTATTTTAAGGTAATAGAATTATTAAAACAAAGTGAATGTTTTCCTAATAAGAAATGCATGTAGGCCATTTAGCACTTTAGAGAATGGCGAGGATGAATCACTGTGGTTTGTCCTGATCTCCTTGCTTCCATCTTGGCAGTAAAACAGGACCCTTCCACAAGAGAACCTGGCCTCCCCTTTATTCAAGGAGTTAAGTATAATAAAGTAGCTCAAGCCTGGGAATTGATTGAGAAGCCATGACTCTCTGTTTTGATGAGTCAAGTTGGACTTCTGTTCAATAGACTTAGAACTCTTTCACTTATATAGATCAAGTGAAAATTTAATAGACTGCCCATCTTTTTCTCTCCCAGGGACACCATCATCAACTAGCCAACACCATAGGTCTCTGTGAGTCAAACTGTTCTGACTACTGCTCTGATCCCCATTGTCTGCCATGGTGATCATGCCCACCTTGTCTTTGGGGATTAAGTGCCATCACCTGCTCCCTGCCCCCTGGGATCCCATTATCCCTATTGAATTTAAGTATCCCAGTTTAATAGTAGTGGTTCTCTCTGTAGGTTTCTTTGGGGAAGGCTGGGAGAATGATTAACTTCCTTGGTATGCTGAAAAGGAAGGTATCCAAAGGCTTAGGGAGATTGGAATATTACAGTGGATTTATCATATAAGACCTGGTCACCTATCAAGTTCACGTGTGACCTGAGCTGCCAACCATGCACTGTTGTCTGACTCATCAGGCCAAAAAGTTGGGAGCTCTAAACAGCACTCCATTACCAAATGGAAGTGATATATCTGACATAGGTCTCAAGTAGGCCCCAAAGGTACAAGCAAGTTGTGTGAGGAGTACATTACCTTCTCTTTTCCACCCTTGGTCTCATGAGGAATTTCCTATGACCAATGGAATGAGCAAGAGAAAATTCAGGTCACATTTATAGATGGTTCTGCATGATATACAGGCAGCACCTGAAAGTGGACAGCTGCAGGACTCCAGTTCCTTTTGAGACATCCCTTTAGTACAGTGATAAAGAGAAATCCTCCTATTTGGCCTAACTTCAAGCAAATCACTTGTTCGCTTATTTTTCCTGAAATGGGAAATCATCAAAACTTGGAAGGAAGGAGCATGATTAGAAAATTGGTGGCAAGTAGATCTGGGGAAGAGGTATATGGATAGACCTTTCAGATTGGGCAAAGAATGTGAAGATATTTGAAATATTTGTGTCCATGTGAATATTCACAAATGAGTGGCCCCAGTAGAGGACAATGTTGTGAATCAAGTGGGTAGGTTGACCGTTTCTGTGGATACTAGTCAGTGTCCTTCCTTAGCCACTCCTATCATCACCCAAGGAGCTCATGAACAACGTGGCCATGGTGGCAGGGATGGAGGTTATGCATGAGCTCAGTAATGTAGACTTCACTCACTAAGGTGAGTGACATTGCTTAGTACCCAAGTTTTCAGCAGCAGATACCAATTCTGATCCCTAATATGGCAGCATTTCCTGAGTAGATCGAACAGCTAACTGGTTGATTACATTGGACCATCATGGAAGGGGCAGTGCTTTGTTCTTACTGGAATGGACACTG
>NW_012148619.1:194604-196842 GCF_000956105.1 Propithecus coquereli | reverse complement strand
GTGATAGCTCAGACAATGATAGTTGCAAGTGGAGGAGTAAGAGGCAGGCAGATTGTGCATATATATTAAAAGTAAAGCCAGGGGATCTCTCACTCATCCAACTAAGATAAACTGAGGCACTGAGAATAATCCCAAGGATTTTTAGCCAGGGTCACCAAGAAAGGGGATATAGATAGAGAAGAGAAGAAGACCAAAGACTAAACCCTAGGGCACTCCAAGAGGGTAAGGACAAGAGGAAGAATAAGAAAATGAGACTGAGATTGAGAAACTAGTGAGAGAAGAGAAAAAATCCAGAAGACTCTGGTCTGGCTTTGAAGACTTTGGAAAACATACGTTGAGTAGCAGGGAATGATCATGTCAAATGCTGCCCATTGATGTGCGGGCCACTGAGGACCTTTGACATGAGCAGTTTCAGTGTAGTGGTGGGATCAAAGCTGCAATAAAATGGGCTTAAGAACAGATGAGAGAAGAATAACTGGAAAAGCAAGGATAGAGATTTCTTGCAAGGAGTTTTCATGAAAGGGTTGCTAAGAAACTGTGCAGTAGCTTGAGAAGTATGGAAACTTTTTTTAAGACAGAAGAAGTAGCAGCATGCTTTTATGCTGATGGTTACAATCTAGTAGATGGTGAAAATTTGATGATAAAGGCGAGAGCAGGAGAATTGCTGAAGAGCAGTCTTTGTAACAGTGAGAGGGATGGAAACTTGTACACAAGTGGAAGCATCAGCTTTGATAAAACCATGGATGGTTCATCTGTGGGGATGAGAGGGAGGACAGACTATGGGAGCACAGAGGCCGGTTGGTGGGTAGATGTGGTGTGGAAGTAGGTGGAAGTGTTCTTCTGGTTGCTTCTAACTCTTTCAGTCAAATGGGAAGCAAGGTCATCAGCTGAGAATGAAATTAGAAGAGGATGCATTGAAGGTTTGAGGAAAGAGACAAATGTATTAAATAGGAAAGTGAGAGAATAAATGGACTAGGAAAAATAGGCAGCATCAAGCACCTCACTGAGTTTCACTGTCATTAGGTTAAAGTGAAACTGGTCTGTGTGGTGGAATGTTTTTCTCCAGCTTCATGCAACTGCATGGGTGCAAGTGGAGGGTGCAGGCTGGGATTGATCTAGGCTGTGACTTTGCCAAGAATTCATGATGAGTCAAGAGGAGCAAAAAAGTCAAAGGCACAAGCAAGGGATGGATGATAATGATTAATCATAGGGTTTAAATAGGACAAGGGGTTCATGGTACCTCACAGGCTAGTAGGGAAGACTGACAGGTACATTAAGTTATCTGTGTGTGTACACGCATGCTAAGGCACAAATGTACTCCCCATGTATGGATGAGTGAGAGAGTGAGAAAGCAAGAGATTTCTTACTGTGTAGCCACTAACCTCACTGACCTATCAACAAGTCCATCTTCTTAGAACTAGTTGTTGGAGATTGGTGGTGTTGCTGATGCTGCAGGTATCATTTCAGGCAGGGAGGATGCAGACCCAGGTTTCTTTTAGGAAACATGGATAGTTATCGCTCAGCTGGCTCAGCTGATAACTACACCCAAACCAAAGTACAATATAAATCACCCTTTCAGCTCAGTAAATGTTTTCTCAGGCCATCTAAGGTTTGTTTACTTTTTTCAATTATTTTAAATAAGCAGTTTTATTTTGTAAGAAGTTCACTTTCAAAAATTGAAAAAGAATATAAAATTCTTATAAGGCATTAAAGTCTAATGTCTTGGAGAAAAATCGGGACATCTTATGGTTTCTCCAAATTATTTCAAGGTCTTTCATAGCTTAAATCACCTGTGGTTGAAATATCACCTAATTCTAAAGGAGAACAAATAAGTGCATGAGTAGTATGTGGGGACACACGTGCACATGCTTGCAGAGACACACATACACACACACACAATTTGCCTTTATCTTGTATTTCCATTCAATTCTGTGCTCCAGGCCCTGGATGGGTTAGTTATCTGGAAACATTGTATTAAGCTAGGTGATAACAAAGTTCACAGAGCTATTTTCAATTGTGAATAAATACAGAATTTCTGTTGCAGAGTTAATTTTATAAAAAAAATAATTTTAGAGGTATTCTGCAAAGTACTTGATAATTGATGCCTGATGGAATAGTGCCCAAGAATTTCTACAATTATTTTAAGGTAATAGAATTATTAAAACAAAGTGAATGTTTTCCTAATAAGAAATGCATGTAGGCCATTTAGCACTTTAGAGAATGGCGAGGATGAATCAC
>NW_012148619.1:192924-194554 GCF_000956105.1 Propithecus coquereli | reverse complement strand
ATTAAAAATAATGTTAAAATTTCATATCCATGCTTATGACAATGAGACTCAGGAACAGTATACAGAAATGTATATAAATATGAATTTAAATAAAAAGTCATCCACACAGCTAAACATTTGCATGGAAAAACAATTGGAAGAATATGTACCAAAGTGTTAACCTTTTAAATTATGGGGATCTGGGTTTTTTTATTCTTTCCTCTACTCTTCTGAATTTTGCTACCTTTATAGCACGTACCTATAAAATTTCTAAAAGCAAAAAATATCCCTTCTTAAGAAATTTGTTTTGACACAGGTTAATTGAGTTCACATGGCCCTGTGCTGAGGTACAGAGAGGGACAGGGTACAGATCTTGCCCTGTGGGGGCTCACAGTCTGGACGAGAAGGCAGACAGATACAAAGATTATAAACAGAATGTATTAATGAAACATATACAGGTACAGAGATAGTCCAAAGAGGGGAGTGGTCTACTAGGCGAGAGGGAGCGATCAGAAATAATTGTTTTCTTACTGTCTTGTTCATTTAATAATCGAGCAACAGATAGTGAGGGCTTAGTGTATGCCAGGTCTTGTTTTTGATGCTAGGGATGCAACAATAAACAAAACAAGACAAAGATCCCTGTTCTCAAAGATCTTAAACTCTAGTAGGGAAGACAGCCAATAAACAATAATGTAAGTGGGTAAATTTTAAAAGTAAGTGATTAGTGCTATGAAAACAGAAACAGTAAGGCGGGTCCAAAAGGTCAGGAATGTGGACAGGGCATGAGGATAGGGAGAGTTAAGTTGCAATGTTAAGCAGGGAGATTAGGGAAGGTCCCACTGAGAAAAGACCAATTTGAGCAAAGATTTGAAAGTTAACAATGCAGATATCGGCAGTAAAATGGTTCAGGGACAGGGGACGGTGGTGCGAATGCTCATTGTATGGTGGAGAAAAGCTAGGCTGGAGTGGAGAAAGTGAAGGGAAGAGTAAGTCATAAGGGTTGAGTGTAGACAGTTAAAATCATAAACAGACTTTGAGGCCATTGTGGGAACTTCGTTTTACTCTGAATGAGATCATGAGTCATTGGAGGGTTTTAACCAAAGAAAAGACTTTTATCTGGCTTCTGCTTTAATAGGATCCCCTGGACTGCTGTGTTGAGCATAGACTCCAGGGACAAAGGTATAAGTAATGTGGCAAGTTAGGAGTCTGGCAATAATCCAGGTAAGACATCGTGATAGCTCAGACAATGATAGTTGCAAGTGGAGGAGTAAGAGGCAGGCAGATTGTGCATATATATTAAAAGTAAAGCCAGGGGATCTCTCACTCATCCAACTAAGATAAACTGAGGCACTGAGAATAATCCCAAGGATTTTTAGCCAGGGTCACCAAGAAAGGGGATATAGATAGAGAAGAGAAGAAGACCAAAGACTAAACCCTAGGGCACTCCAAGAGGGTAAGGACAAGAGGAAGAATAAGAAAATGAGACTGAGATTGAGAAACTAGTGAGAGAAGAGAAAAAATCCAGAAGACTCTGGTCTGGCTTTGAAGACTTTGGAAAACATACGTTGAGTAGCAGGGAATGATCATGTCAAATGCTGCCCATTGATGTGCGGGCCACTGAGGACCTTTGACATGAGCAGTTTCAGTGTAG
>NW_012148619.1:186187-187384 GCF_000956105.1 Propithecus coquereli | reverse complement strand
TTTTGGCCATTAGTCTGTCTGCTTTTGAAAAGTTTCTGTTTATGTCTTTTCCCAGTTTTTAATGGGGTTGTTTGTTTTCTTTTCTTGCTCATTTTCCTGAGTTCTGTATAGATTCTAGTTATCAGCAGTTTATCTGATATGTAGCATGCAAATATTTTCTCCCATTCTGTAAGTTGTCTATTTGCTCTGATGATAGTTTCCTCTGCTGTGCAAAATCTTTTTAATTTGTTCAGGTCCCATTTATTATTTTTGTTGTTGTTGTGATTGCCATTATGGTCTTCTTCATAAAATATTTCCCTAGGCCAATGTCTATAAGAGTTTTTCTGACATTTTCTTCTAGAATTCTTATAGTTTCATGCCTTAGGTTTAAGTCTGTTATCCATCATGATAATAGATGGCTCTGATTTTTGTGAGAGGTGTGAGGTGTGGATCTTGTTTAAGTCTTCTACATGTGGCTGTCCAATTTTCCCAGCACCGTTTATTGAATAAGGATTCTTTTTCCCAGTGTATGTTTTTGTCTGCTTTGTCAAAGATCAGATGGCTATATGAGACTGGTTTTATATCTGTGTTCTCAGTTCTGTTCCATTGGTCTATGTCTCTGTTTTTGTGCCCATAACATGCTGTTTTAGTTACTATAGCCTCGTAGTATAGCTTGAAGTCCAGTAAATTGATGCCTCCCAATTTGTTCTTTTCGCTTATGGTTTCTTTTGCTATACAGAGTCTTCTCTGGTTCCATAGGAAGTATAGAATTATTTTGTCTATATCTGTGAAAAATGATATTGGTGTTTTAATAGGGATTGCATTGAATCTGTATATCACTTTGGGTAGTATAGACATTTTAACAATGTTGATTCTGCCAATCCATGAGCATGGTATGGTTTTCCATCTGTTTATGTCCTTTGCTATTTCCTTCTTCAGTGTTTTGTAATTCTCCTTATAGAGGTCTTTCAACTCCTTAGTTAAATATATTCCTAGGTATTTTATCTTCTTTGTTGCTATAGTGAAGGGTGTTAAGTCTTTGATTTGGCTCTCAGTTTGACTGTTGTTGGTGTATAAGAATGCTACTGATTTGTGTACATTGATTTTGTAACCTGAGACTTTGCTGAATTTGTTTATCAATTCCAGTAGTCTCATGGCAGAATCTTTGGAGTTTTCTAGATGTAAGATCATATAGTCAGCAAAGAGTGATAGTTTGAC
>NW_012148619.1:180787-182198 GCF_000956105.1 Propithecus coquereli | reverse complement strand
CCATCAATATTAATTAGAAGAAAAGGCATTATTGCCTGTAAACTCTTCTATTTTCCACCATTAGTGGAAAGAGAAAGGAAATTTTACTTTAACTGCAGAATATCAGTATATGCAATCATCTTAAAGAATCTTCTCAAAGAAATCAAAAGATGGTTCCTTATTAATATAATAATTCTTTGCTCTTATAGTGTAATTGGTAATTAATTACAAATATAAATAAATACCGAAAAGATGGATGATATGTAAATGTGTTTGAAATGATTTAGATCTTGGTGTTTTCTGCCAAATGTCAGATATATTGCTATGCCCTTGACTGATGCTATTTGACAAACCGTGTGGCTAGTATTTAGGAAAAGTAAAACCTGCCAACTGTGTTTATGCCCTCCTTCCACCAGAACCCTTCTCCCCGCTAAAAAATTTGGTTACGTTTGTGATTAAAGAGACTATGCCAACCATTTTTTAAGTCAATTGTGCTGCTTTAAATCATCATTCCTCTTTAAGGGACTGAAAAAAGAAAGTTACATTTTTCAGTATGCTTTTTTCATATGCTTATTTGATCTTCCTGTTGTGTAGACTGGACCAGTAGGCCATTAATTAGAGTAACTGTCCTATGAGACCAATCATTAAATTTTTATTTTATGGTACAGTCTAAATACCTCCCATGAATATGTACATAACGAGATGCTGGGTGATGGGCAGATGGGACCTTGGTGAGTCTTTTCTGCACTTCCTGACACTTGCTTCCCAGCCCACCCCCAAACCCCATCTTATGAAGTTCTCTCTGACTTAAAAAAGATTGGCAGCTTAAGTTAGAGGGTGTAGGAAATTATACAGGTTTAAATACATTTCCTGTGACCTGGATTTTTAAGCAGGGTTAAGTATTTTGAATTTATTTAACAGTTTTTAAACATTGCTAAAAAGCAAATATTTAAGGTGAAAAGTAGTACAGAGAACAGTATCATCTGCTGTGATCCATTGACATGCAGCCTTGAAGTGGCCCTTCATGAATACAGAACTCTATGCTGTGCTCAAACAACATATTCTATTCAAATGACTATGTGAAGTGTTTCTTTCTTTCCCAGGACATGTTCATGTTATTTAATATTTTCCCTCTGTTACTTTTTTCAGAATCTTTAGTCAATAAAAAATATTGAGTAAGGGGAAGGTTTAATGGGGAGTGGTTTAAAAACAATTCTGTGTTTCCAGTGAAAATAAATCACTATTTTTTGGATTATATACTTCATCATATTACCTAAAATGATTACCTAAAGTGATAACCTGGAACAAATATGATAGACAAATTATTATATATGAAAATTTGTGCAAGGCAAAAGAAAATGCTTATTTCTCCAAAGAAAAATAGACAAATTACATGAGCAGATAGTTCAAAGAGAATGAAACCCATATGACC
>NW_012148619.1:164713-180737 GCF_000956105.1 Propithecus coquereli | reverse complement strand
AGCAGAAGGCTAGCAAATACACGCATGTATTTAAAAGTTTTAAGTAAAAATAAAAATGCTAAGATATGTATTTTTTTTATCCTCTACCTTAATTTTTTCAATTAATCTACAGTTATTGGTCCTGATTCAGATGAGGGTTTCCACCAGAGAGAGTAAAAAAGTAGAACAAATTTTTATAACCTTCTGGAAAGTAGTTTGGCAACATTTATTGAGATATTTGAAAATTAATACCCCTTTACCCAGAAACTTCACTTCTATTACTTTATCTTAAGAAAATCATAATTGATATAGTCAAATATGTACAAAAATGTTCATCATATTGTTTAAAATAATACATACATACATAAACAACCTAAATGCACAGTAGTAGGAAAATGATTAAATAAATCATAATACATCATCATTTAAACCTTTACACACTCATTAAAGAATCGTGTTGTCAGAAAACATGTAAATATTTATATAATAGGAAAATACTGGAAACAACTTAAGTATCCAACTATAGGAAAATGATTAAATAAATTATACTACTTCATCATTTAAACCTTTACACACTCATTAAAGAATCGTGTTGTCAGAAAACATGTAAATATGTATAGACATATTCATATATAATGAACATGAATGAGAAACGCAAAACTGTGTATTTAGTAGTTTCTGAATTTTTATTTTTTATTCTCCTCACCCCCAACTATTTGCTTCCTACAGCACAGGTAGGGGGGGATCAGAATGTGTCGGGTGCAGAGGGACAAAGAGAGAATAACCAGCACATGGATTTATAAACTCCCGCAGTCTAGACACTAAGCTCCTATTAATATTGTCTTACTTTATGTGTTTCGTCAGTGTTGGAACCAGGACTGGTGATATAATTAGTGGGACCCAGTGCAAAATTAAAATGTGAGGCTCTTTCTTCAAAAATTATTAAGCATTTTTAGGAGGGTTTAAACCAAGTATGGAAACCTTCTTAGATTCCAAGCTTGGGCCCTGTGTGACTGCACTGGTCACATGCCCTTGAAGCTGTCCTTGGTGGGAACCACACTGTATCCTCCCTTCTAGTACAATGCAACGAACTTTAAAAGTTGACATGTGTTCAGCTTGCTGTTGATGAAACCTTTGTCCATTTTTCACGAAGGACTGCTATTAAAGTGTTTTCTACCAGACCTATGTGGTTGAATATTTCCATCTAAATGCATATTTCCACACATATTTCTGATAAATTTAATTGTGTTAGCTTGTATCCACCACCAGCCTATCACATTTCTTTTAGCATTTAATTTTCATCCAAGATTTCCTTTCATCATTGCCCCGAAGTACTATGATAGATAATACAATCAGAAAGAAACTACAAAAACTGTCAACTTCTTGCGCTTAAGGGCTCTATTTGAGTCATTAAAACACATCAAAAAACTCTTCTTTAATATATTAGGTAGCTGGAGGCATTAGGAAATTCTCATTATTCTAAATATCTGAGAGTTGGGGATGCACCTGAAAGATCATTGGCCTGGTCAGTGTCTGGATATTTAAAGTTCTGACATGCATGTACATGTATTTATAGTAGAAAGCAGTTTCAGTTGAATTCATTAAGACTTGGAGGACCATGCCTGAAATTTATAGATGTAGCCACAATTATTCAACTTATTTGGTATAGCAAACCAGAGATGTTCCATTTAGATCATGAGGTAGATGAGTTCAGGGGTAGGGCTAAGAATTAATGATGGAGTATTTTATTTCCCTTGAGGTGACCATGGGCCCCATCACCCTTCTATACAGCGCAGCAAGCACTAGGGCTACCATGTGCTGTCTTTAGTCTGCATTTGCTGCCTTCATGTTCTCTGAAACATGTGTCAGGAAAGGGAAACAGAAAATATTTTGGACCCATTCCTTCCTTTTAGAAATGAGGAAACTAAGACCCAGGAGACAATTTGAATTTCACATAATCTTCACATGTCTTGAAATGTTGTTTTTCTTTTGATTTTTTTTCTCAACCATTTGAAAATTTACAAACCATTGTTGGCTGGCCAGCCATACCCAGGGGTATGCTGGGTTTGGCCCTTGGGCTATATTGTTTGCTGACCTCTGTCATGAAACAATCTTCAAAAATAAATAGTTGAATGTAAAAATAAGTGAAAAATGGATGACTGAATAAACAAGTAAATTAATTGAATGCAATTAATTTTATATGACCTGGATAGTAAATGGATCATTATTCAAAAATTAAACTTTTAATCATGTCAGAACTAGTTAGGCTTTGCTTAATTAATGTCTTAATTCCAAAACTGTTAAGGGTGCAGATGGTGTTTCAAGTAAAGTTCATTTTGTATTATCAAACTAATGCATAATTGTTATGGAAATTTTGGAAATTTTACGGGAGTAGAAAGATTAAAACACTAGTCCTACCTGCCATCCAGAGATAATTATTTTTAATCTTCTAATATAACCATTTGATTGAACGAGTGTTTTTGTGAGTGTATTCCAAGATGCTACAAGGAAACAGGGTCCCCAGAACTGTCATGATTCTTCCCTAAACAACTAGCACCCAAGCTACAAGTCTGCTCATATGCGAGTCCTACATAAAGCGTCAACAGTAAAAGCAGGATCCTCTCTGGAGCATGATTCATGATGTGTCCAGCTGTGTCTGCCCAAGCACAAGTCTCTAAGTGATACTGAGAAAATTAGGAAACCACTTGTCTCCAGTAGCTGCCAAATATCTGTGATAGTTCCAGTTTATAGCAAGTGATGTTTTCCCAAACCATTTGCTGAACAGTGACACCCAGCATGAGGTTCTGCTTTGCTTGAGGGATCTCTTCCCCAAGAGCAGGGAAGGATATCTGCTCTATTAGAAATCTGCCCATGCAGATGTCCTCTGTCATGTCTTTCATCCTGTCTGGCTGTCCTGCATGTTCAGTCAAGGCAGGCCACAGTTGAATAAATAGCGGAACAATGCTTATCCCTGTCTGCTTTGCCTCTTTGAGTCCAGTGTTCCCTCTTCCACCTCTAGGCGGAATGTAGATGCACAGGAAACATTCTGATATGATCTTGCTACACTGGGACAGAAAGCTCTCTGTGTGGCTACCTAAATATTTGTCTGTTGAGACACACTTACTACACACACTCCACAGAGATTTCATCTATGGGGACTATGCCTTCAAGGATGAGGCTCAGAGCCCCTCTCTCTAGAAACCACCAGTGACTGTATTTTCAGCAATTTATTTTTATTTTTTCCTTCTTTTCCCCCCAGTCCAAAAATCATCTTATTTTTGGGTGGGTGGAGGGCAGATTGTAGGCACTGCTTTCACTCCTAATATTTCTCCCAAATCAGTTGTCTCTGCCTCCAGTCCTTTTTTCCTGAGGGCTGAAACGTTTGGAATCCAACTGTAGGATGGCAGCTATTTTCTCTTCTTTCCATTGTATCACATTCCTCCCTAAGGCACTATGCACAGAAAAGAACAACAACGTTAATTGGGGCATTGCAGGAGTTTGGAGAGGAAAGCCAACTATCAAAAAGATTGGTTACTGTCTCAAAAACATTATCTACCTATATCTGTTTAACGTAAGCTTTGTTTCCCTAATTTATTTTTACCAGCACCCTTAACCTATTAAAAATAAATTAACGCCTTTGAACATCTGTGGAACACACTCTGAACATTGCTACTTTAGACCATTATGCTTTCTAAATCATTCATATTTGTAATCTCATTTCTGGATTTTTTCCTGTAATCGAAACCTAAGGGGTATTATCTCTTCCCTTAATTTCTTCCAAGGGACCCGTGGAAGGTAAATAACAAAACAGTCTAGACACAGCACAGATGGAAGGTTTATTAATCCTCACAGCTCCGGAAGCACCTGACACAATAGCCATTAATTCAATGCATACTGATTATTACCACGTACCAGGTAATGGTAGTACTGTGCTAGACTCGTACTCATTTATACCAGAGATTTAATCACAGTTAGTAAATCTTAGAAATGATAAATCCCATTCTTACAAGCCAACTTTTATTTTTCTCTGAGGTTTTCTTGACGCTACCTCTCATTTTCCAGCATGGATCCTTGGACACTTCAGAACAGTGTTATCCAATAGAACTTTCTACTGTGACGGAAATGTTCTACTTATGTGCTGTCCAGTTGGGTAGTCACTAGTATACACAGCTACTGAGTACTTGAAATGTAGCCAGCATGGCTGAGGGACTACATTTTTGTTCTTATTTAATTTTAATTGAATTAAATTTAAATAGCCACATGTGGTGAGTGGCTACCTTATTGGACACTTTAGCTTTAGAATCTTCTCCTAAGACTTAGCAAAGTGAGTCGCTCTCTTTTATCAAATTTCTGGTATTTTTAGAATTTCTTGGTTTTGAGAAGAAGCTGAAACTAATTCTGAATAACATAAGCAAAAACCAAAAAGCTACTGGAAAGAAACAGTGGGCTAATGGAATTAAAGCAGGTAGCAGTTGAGCTCGTGAAATACAGAAAAATTGAGATAACTCCAGAAAGCTAGAAAGTAGTTCCCTCGGTGGTGGTCTCTTTGCAGACTAGCTGCTATAGTCTGCTTAGGATGGCTCCCTGGGTGAGCAAATGCCATATGCTCCTGGTTTTATTTGCATGCATGTCAGAGTCCTGGAAGATGGTACTTGATTGGCTAGGTGCTGACGTGTCCTTCCTTTGGAGTGAGGAGGCGATTCCAGCTTTTCTTGCTTCTGCAAGAACAAGGCACCTTTATTAGGTACCTGCACTCGCCAGTCCACCTACCCTGCACACAGTGAGGCAAAGGCAGTTTCTCACAAGGAAACGATGATGTTATCAGGAAGATAAATAAATGCTGGGTACATCTCAAACCAACAAATGCCTCTAGACCTTTCAGGTTAATGAGACGGTTTTATTAAGATGAATAAAAGTATCTAAGTGAAATCATTCAATATCCCCCTGCCTTTGATCATTCTGGGAAATTACTGAGTTATGAGAAATTGATAAATATCACTACCTATGATTCTAAGATCATTGGCTTCATTTTAGAGATGAAGAGATTTTTGTCCTTATACTTAGAATCTGCTAAAAAAGTGATTAGGGAGTTATGAAGACTTTATATATTGTTATTCTGTAAATAAAAGGACATAACAGAGGTTCAGAAATTGCTTTTAATGAACTCCAGAATAATGTAAAATGTATATTACACACTGGATCACTTTATTACATGACTTGGTTTAAATATGTGCATTACACATTGTGCCTTGTTTAGGGCATAAATTTGCAGTGGGGCCATATCACCTCTAATGGGGCAAACATTTGTTTTGGGGGGAGGAGGAGAAAAAACTTACTTTTTTTAATATAAAGCAGAAACATATATTTGGTATATATGCAGTATATCTGTGATGTTAGCACTTCAGGGGAGGGGAGGTGATTAAGGGAAAATTTAGAAAGTAGAAAAATATTCCTTAAGGGGCTTATAATGAAAAAGGCTGAAATAGGTGCCAAATTTTAAAATGCAAAATAACACAGCTAAAAGCCAAAGGTCTTGCTCCTCATTATTGTTCTATTGCTTTCTACAAAAGCAATTTGTGTTTCTTAAAACATTTATGTGAATTACTTTTCACTGGCATTTCTTTTTTTTATATATGTATATAGTTGGAAAAGTCAAAGAGGTATACATCCCTCATGATGAATATCTTAAGAATTCAATGGAGTTCAGTGACCCTGGGCCTCAGGAGTCCTTTAAACATTTTCCAATGGGTCTCCCTCTTCCTCCTAGGGGGCCTGTCCTCCAGCTGGAGAAGTAAGAAGGATACTACAAATAACTTGCCCCATGGAAGGCACTGCAGTAGTAAAAACTACTCTGAGCCAGAGGTAGGAAGATTTATAGCCCTGTCTAGCAGTCCAACTTCCCAAAGCTCTGAATTTTACTCTGTGCCATGTGGGAGTTGCATTCATTATGTTTATGGCCATATCCTCATTTGAAAGTCTGCTGTTTAGGATAAAGAAACTTCCTCAGAAATTATTTTTACCCGATGAGGACCCTTCATCTTGGATAAAGCTTCATCTATTTGTGTATGTGAATTGAGTTAGAACAATTGATAATTGATTACATAGAAGTCCTAGAGATGCCTAAAAGAGTATCCCTGTATGCCAGGGTTTCAGTGGTCAATGAAAACAGGAGATCTGACTGCAGGCAGGTTGCTTATCTGGGAATGCATAGTGTTTGGATCTAAAAGCTGAGTTATAGCTATTCTTTTTCTCCTTCTGCATTCTTTCCTTTTGTAGCTACTTATAGTGACAAGAGCCTGATAGGATATACCTTTGGATGTTGCTCTGAAGCTCAGATTCCAGGAGGACTTTTGAGATGGGGGCAGATTAAGACAAGGCAGCTGGTGTGACATGTGCTTCCCAGAAAGGCCCAAGCTATTTGTACATTATTTCCTTTAATGTCCCTACCCTTCCCCAATAACTTTACTACTCCAAGCTTACAAATGAAGAGGCTGAATTGCAGGTAGGTTAAATAACTTGTTCACAGTCACACAGACAGAAAGTGATGGAACTGAGATTTGAAGTTAGCTAGTTGGGTATTATTTGTCTTTCCTATCATATAGGTTTGGGGAGTGGGAGCCAGAGAAGTCCTTTGGATAGTGTATTAGTCAGCTGTTGCAGCAATAATGCTGTTTAACAGGCATCTCCAAACTTATGGCTTACAACATCCACCATGTATTTTTCTTACTAATCGGTCTACAGTGAAGCTGGTGGGCCCGGCTTGGCTCCAGCCTTCAGACGAATTCAGGTCTGCTCGGCATACCTCGTTCTGAGTCCCATGTTGAAAGGTCAGCAACTTTTGGGGCCCTGTTTTTCTTATGGTGATCACAGGAATGTAAGCACATGAGCAGATAGACATGATCTCTTAACGCCTTGACGCATAATTGGCACACTGTGACTTCCTCACAAATTTTACATTGACAAAAAGCAAGTTATATAGCCAAGCCCCAGAATTGGGGCCATATGGAGATTAGGGATGCCTGCTGCAGTGGGAGCAACTGCAAAGACAAATAGCAAATGATGTAGAGGTATAATTCTAAACAGAGAGGGCATGATCCATTGTGAATGACGATCTTACTTACCATAGGTAGAATTTCTCAATTATAAACCATACGAGGGCAGAGCCCTATCCTTTACTTCTTGCATACTCAGGGTAAATGAGAGCGAAAATTCAGTCTACTTCAAATATTTTATGCTGTTTTATTAACTATAATGTATCTTTGTCGACACAAACATAGCACAATCATTAGGCTTTTCTCGCAACATCTAGTTAACTGTGGAATGCTTGCACTTCCACAAAAATATTCTTGTTAGGCATGTGGAGCCTCATAATTCAACATTTCATAGTGTTCAACTACTTTCCCCTTCTCAGGATAAAAATTATTTTCTCATCTTCTTGCTTAATTTTTTTTAGCCACTCACCCTCTGTGTTCTCTTTATACATCCATTGTACTTACATATTTATGTAAATTATTGACCTTTTTTCATTCTTTCCTGAGTTATAAGGCTTATTTCTTGTGAGTCGTCCCCCTTCTTGTTACTTGTCATTGGTGTCTTCATTGTTGATCTTCTTTTTTCTTTTCTCTTCTGGCAAGTCTTCTAGTATTCTTTGCCACTAGTCATCAATATAGGCTGCAGCGATTCATTTTTTTAATAAATTGGCAAGGGAGTGAGATTGGGCATCCTCAAACAAACAGTGATGATGTAATGCACCAAATAAGTGCTAAGCCTAGGGTCTGAACACAAGATGTAAATTCTCCTATTTCTTCACTTTCTAATGACAAGCAACCCCCATGGTGCATTGTGGCTTTAGCTCTTCCTCTGTTAAACAAGAGAAAAAGAACATACAATTGTACATGACTCCAGAAAGATATATGTAAAATATGTTTATTATTGTTCCTAATAACAAAAAGAAATTGGAAATAAACATTCATCATGAGAGAAATGGTTATAAAAATGATATGCCCACATAATGGAATTTTATATGCAATAGAAATTCTATATACAGTGTCACAGAAAGATAGATATGAAATAATTATTAAGTTTAAAAATCTGATTTACTTATTGCTTTTTTATTCATTTATTTATTCAAAAATTGAATGTAGCCCCTAGGCACTAGAGCTACATAGTGAAGAAGAATTCCTTCTCTCATAGCTTATATTCTCCTGGAGGAAACATAATAAACCAAATAAATTAAAACAAAAACTATAATATATTAGGTAATGAAGCATGCTAAGGAGAAATAAAACGAAGTGTGGAATGAGCTGTGACACATGCGTGTACATTGAAATTTTAGATGCAGTGGCCGGGGAAGGCTTTCTGGTGTTGGGGACTGGAGAATTGAGACCTAGAGGATGTTAATTATGTTGATAATTGGCAGAAAAGTATTCTTGGAGGAGGGAAGGCCAGGACAAGAGCTGCGAGGTGGGATTGTGCCTGGAGGGTTTGAGGGACAGAAAGGGGGCTATTGAGACTGGAATGGATTGAGCAAGGGAAGAGCTGAGGAGATGAAGACAGAGAAGTAATGGCAAGGGCGCGGGGGGCGGGGGGGGGCGGGGGGGAGCTCACATCTCAGAGGGACTTGGAGCCCTTGATGAGAACTCTGGCTTTTGCTCTGAGCTGTGAAGCTCCTTTGGGGTTTTGAGCAAAAGGAGTGGCAGGTTCTACTTTATGTTACAACAGGATCTTTTGGGTTGCTGTTTTGGGATCTGACTGACCCAGGAAAGGGAAGGAGCTGAACATCGTAGAGGCTACTACGATAATCCAGATAAGATACAATGGTTACTTATACTAGGATGGTGGCTGGGGATAATTTCTGGACATGTTGAAGGTATAATCAACAAGATTTGCTGATGGACCAGTTTGGGTGTGAGAGGAGTTGGGTGTGACTTAAATGATTTCTAGTCTGAGCACAGGAGGGATTGAGTCTCCCAGTAAAGGAGAATCTAGGATATGTTCAGGGAAAAGTTCCTGAGGAATTAAGTATAGAATAGTCTTATTTTTATGTAAAGCACATATACATACACATATAAAAACTCATAGTGAAATGTCTGAAATGATATACATCACTTCAATTAAAGTCATTACTTCTGGGGGCTATAATCACAGAAAAATGAGAATGAGCTTTCATTATTTTATTTTGTATCCTTCCCTACTGATAGAATTGTTTAAACACACTTGTTTTTATCCATTGCTTTGCAGTTGATAATAGAACACTCTGCTTCTGATGTCTTTGGTGGATCAATTTCAAACAGGGTCTGTAGAGCCTTCAGGGTTATGTGAATGTAGATCATAGGCATTTTTATGAGTTGTGAAATACATGATAGGATGATTTTTCAGCCTACTTCTTGGTTGCAGAAATTGAACAAAATATGGCTGATAAAATATTTTCAGTAGTCACTTTTACTGTATTTGAAAATGTGATGTCTTCCTGATCCATCCCAAGATGTTGTTTAGAATTGATGGAGAAACCATAAGCCAAGATTTAATTTACTAGTGTGCTGTCCTCATTGGACCAGGGCCATGATGAAGACTCAGTCAATCCTCTTCAGGTCAGTAGGGCTCACCCTGAGAAAATCTCAATAGCAAATATCTGACTTCTGTCCACTCAGTGGTCACTGAATGAGCAGAGACTCCTAGCAATGCACCCTGTCTGACTGGAATTAATAGACTCAGGGACTCACTGCTGACTTGCTCCATGACCCTAGACAAACCATCTGAACCCACTTGTTCTTTCTTAATTAGGAAGGAAAATGAAGAAATGAATATCAGTTTCCTACATGCCTCACAGATAAATTATGAGAGTGTCAGAGGTGTAGTAATCCCTTAATTAACAGATTACTTGGAAAGAAGCACTTTGATACATTTATTTAAAAATATCAGACTTGAAAATTATTGCAAATCAGAGCTGTAGCTCTCTGAGATTGCATCCTGACAGCAATGACTCAACTGCACTCAGTTCCCCTTTGCACTTGCAAGGGGTAAATAAGGTTTACTTTTGACATCAAAGTGATGTTTAGGATAGGGCATGAAACCGAAGTTTAGAAGGCACCAAAGTATAAAATAATGATATAAAGGGGAATGTCATTCATTACTTTCACAGTTCAAGGTTTTTTTTTTTTTTTTTTAACTTGTTAAGATCAGTTCTCTCTTCCCAAATGCCAGGGTTTTTCTGCAATTACTCTACAAGGTGTATAGGTCCCAAATCATTTTCTTGGGATGATAGGTGTGAAGGGGAAATCAGACAAAATGTGGTAAAAACAGACCTCGCTTCTGCTAGGATATCAACAGGTGAGGTGCTAAAATGAGGAAATATTTATAACAGGGCTTCAAACTCATGTGGTTGCAAGTTTGTCCTTGAATAAAGGTGGAGGGAGGGGCTTGGTAATCAATGACTGAACATCGATAGATAACAAATACTAAAATAATGTTCCTCACAGTGGACTCTCACTAGGTCTTTGCCAATGGGGCTACTACCTCTAGGGTCCCTCTCCAGGTAAACTTCACCTACTCTCCAAACTTCTCCTTCTCATCTCCCTCAGGTATTAGAAGGGCTCCATCACTTTTCTGAAACTCCGTGCTCTTCTTTTTCTTTGTTTTGATTGAAGAGTGGAGGAGAGAGAGTTTTGGGGGAGTATCTGTGGATTGGGTTATAGTGGTGAGACAAAGAGGAAATTGAACATATTTGCATTAAAAAGGCTTTTCACTCCCTTTAATGTTCTTCAAGAGATACTTAAAGGTTTGAATGCATGGCCAATTTAGAAAGCCAGTTGGTATTATCTATTCTAGTGGACACTCTGCTGCATGGCCCAGATTCCTATTCTAGACTGAAGGATTTATTTTCTCACCTGTTGAAAGGGGGTGCTGGCAGGCCTTAGCTTTCAGTACTGTCCCGAAGTTACCCTGAGGTGAAGAGTGACTGTTCACATAAGGTCACTCCTCTTTCTTGGAAGAAGTCTGCATCTAATGACTGGTCAATGGGGGTATGATGGCTTAGCCTCATCGCCTCAACTTACGATAACTTTGAACCATCATCACAGCTTCAGGGATCTCTGTGGAGTTAACTGTGGCCCTATTTTGCTCAGTCTTGCTTCCTTCTTGTCTCCCACAGATGTTGATTCTGCAAATACTCTCCAGTCAACTTCCTGTATGTAAATCCCTGTCTCAGAATCTGCTTTCTGGGGAAACTCATGTGCAAATCTACTAAAGCTGCAGAGAAGTGTATTTATGAGATGTATATTTATGATCCAAAAATTATAATATATGTAAATTATATATAAATATAATAAATTATATTCTATAGATAAACTTATATACATTTGCATCAGGATACGTATATGAGAATGTTCACAGTGGTATAATTTGTAAGATACCCAACTGGTAAATCTAAATAAACCTAAATATCCATCAGTAGTAGATTGGATGAATATATCATGGTAAAATCAGATAATCAAATACATATAAAAATAATGAAAATGAATGAACTACAGCTCTACATATCACAATAGGAATGAATCATATGTATCCGAGGGGAAGAAGCAATACATTAAAAAACATATATAGTAAAGTATATATGATATAGTACTACATATATAATTATATATATTCAATTCACCATAGACAAAGCATAAACTATGTTGTTTTGGAGATGCGTATATAGATTTTAAACTATAAGGCAAAGTAACTGATTAGCATATAATTCAGGATAGTGGTTATTTTTGGAGGAGAGGGGTTATGATCGTTTAAGAATACACAGGGGGATTCTGGGGGATGGAATATTCCTATTTCTATATTGAGGTAGTATTAACATAGATTTTTGCTTTCAACTACTTTGACTACTGGAATGCACTTTTAAAATGAGACTCTATGTCAGGAAGGACTACGTGATCCAGATGTTTATGAGATGTCTGGAACCCACCTATCTTGGCAAATGTATCCTTAAGAAAATCAATGGGTCTTCAAGACTTGCCCAAGAATAAATCACCCTTGAAACTAAGTTTTCTTAAGTCATAAGTCTGTTTCATAAGACTGTATGTTAAAGAAGAAAAAGCCTCAGGCCTTAATATAAAGCTGATTTATGCAATCAAATTTAAGTTGTGATGTTTTGTTGAAAATATTGGTTTGCAATTGTCTTTTAACTAAGACTATCTTAAGGGATGTATGTACTACTTATACTGAGGTGGCCCTGCCTGTTGGTGTGTGGCTGTCCAACCTCTAAATGTGGCTATTCCCGCTAGGAGCTAGGTCTGTGCCCTTGCTGGCTTATGTTGGGGGGCAGATGGCTTACTCTCTTGAATAGCTCGGGACTATAGCACACACACCTGGTCTGTGCTTCTTCAGTTGCACTTGCTGAGAAGCACTGACTTAAGCATTGCTCCTCCCTGGCTGGACAAGGAAAGGCCTTGCAGGCTATCAAAAAACCAAGATCTCATGACTTCTTTTTTTCCATCAATAATCATTAACCTTAACTAGATCCTTGAGAGACCGTCACTTTAAACTGCTTTTTCTCTTCATTCATTCATTTGCTCATTCATTTATTTGTTCAACACATATTTATCCAATGCCTACATTGTCCCTGGCACTGTTTTTAGAACTGGGGGTATATAGATGAGAAAAAAAAAGAGATAAAAATTCCTACATCAATGGAGCTTATACTGTAGTCAAGGACCCTTCATATTATTTCTCCATTGCATGTGAAGGGGGCAGAAAGCAGCATTAAAGTTTGCCTTGTAAGTCTGTGTGAAATGAAAGTCTCTCTTGTTTAGAAACAAAAAGGGAAAAAAAAAAAAAAAACAAAACCTGCTTCTGGCTCCATACCCCAAACTAGGTAATTAGTTCTAAATGGATTAATACATGATTCCCATGTCTTTTATATTATTCTTGGTTTTAATTATAAAATTTCTGACAGAAAGAAAAACAATCAGGTCATGAATGCTCACAATCAACAAGATGGCTAAATCATGGAATCTGGATAAATCATACTTATCTGGGTTCTGAATAACTTGAATTTCAAGCCTTCCTCCACTCTTGATATCAGAGTCAGTTTCAAAACATTTTTCAACTTCTTCATACCTTGGAAACTTGGAGTCTTCAATGTCCAGGACATAAGATTGCCCTGAGGAATAAACAAAATCGTGGATGTAAAGTGCATGGTGCCCAGGGCACATGCTGTTGGTAGCCTCAACAGCATCTGTTCCCTGATTCCCATTCCTAAGAGCCTCCATGGATTTCACAGTCACTCTGTTTTGAGAGGTTTGACATCCATCTCCAGGGGCAGAGTCTGGCCCTGGTTAGCTTCAGCCTGTTAAAGCACCTTGTTTCTCTGGACAAGAAGATTGATTTAAAGATGGTACATGATACAGTTTTGGACAGTGATACTCAAGAAGACATTTTCTGTGGGTTCTGTGAGCTTCAAGAATGAAGGTTTCTTACTCTTCTGCATGAACTTCCCAGAGAGATACTCCTTTCCCCTGCTGGAGGTGAATGGGGAAGGTCAGGTGTTGCTGGCAGCCATTGTGCAAGGAAGCTGATGACCTGAGAATTGGAGAGAAAGAATACAATTGAATTTTTGTTGATGTCATTGAGCTGCTGGATATTCACAGCTATCACACAGATATCTTCAGTGAATATGTTACTTGTATGAACAAATGCATTCTCTTTATTATTTATGCCTGTTGATTTCATTTTTTATATCTGATAAAAAAGCCTGAGTACCTCAATATGTAATAACTATTCATTAAATGTAACAATTATATTTTGAGTCAAATGACAAAATGTTTTTAATTTGACTGAGAAAATTATTCAAAATATCAATGAATTTTTAAAATATAATAGATATTCTGGTACCTGGTATTTTAGCATATGGCCTGCAAAATTTTACTAAGTGTTTTAATTTCTCTTATGGAATGGAATATGAAAAAAAGAAGACCTGGAAGGAAATACATGGATTTATATTCTCTAATTTACCATACAAATTAAAAATTTACACATCTAAGTTTAATCTTAGAAAAATTCAACTGCCTTGCCTACCTTCCTTCCTGCTGCCTTTTATTTCACTATAGCTTGCTCTTTCTTGCCCCTGGAAAATGTCTCTAAATTCCTGAACCTGTCAGGTTTCACCAGCGTGTAATTTTACTTTAGCTAAATTCTAAACACCAGCAAGAGGTGAATTTGACAAAGGAACTGTGAAAGAGTCTTATCTACAGTGACACAACTGCTGCCACACTAATATCTATTAAGTAGCGCAGAATTATGGTATAACAACTCTGAAATTGCTTGTGACATCTGCATGAATACCAGATAGATTTGTTATGTTCAGACTTATTACCAAAAGCACTTTCTGAATTTTAAATGATTAAGACTCACAAATTAATAGTTATCCAGTGAGTTGCTTTCTAATGTGTGTGCGTGTTTGTGTGTGTGTGTGTGTGTGTGTATGTGTGTGTGTATTATTTCAAGATCACAGTTCAGTTAAATGTAGGTAATGGCACATGACACAGTTTTGGACAATGAGACTTAAATACTGTTTCCACTTACTAGCTAGTGTCACTTAGAACACTATTCCTAATTTTGAGAGCTTTCAAATGGCATTATTTTAAGAAAAGTACACCCCTCACTTTAAGTGCTACGTGTCATTCATCCTGTCTCCCTGGGGATGAAGAAAAAGTACAAAAGGGAGAAAATGATAAATGTCCATATTATGGGGAATTTGCCTTTTTGAAATCCCATTTCCCATTGCACTAGCTGGAATTTCATAGACATGTAAATCACAAAGAAATAAGAAGCAATAATGAGATAGAAGTATATTTGAAATATGGATGCAAATTCTTACCACCTGCTGAGTAAAAGCAGTCTGCAGAGACTGTCCTGGAAACCAAGGTGCTATTAGCATCTTGTAAGCTCTAAATTTGCAGCAGAAGAATAGAGGAATTATGCCTGTGAAATGCCAAAGGCTGCCCTGATTTATCTCTCAGCAGAATATTTCAGCCATATCTACATAAATATTTTAACAAGAATTTAATTTTCATTTTAGTCACACAATAAATCTTTTTATTACACACCATTATTTTGTCCTAAATGTTGCCTTTTTCATGCAATTTGTGTTCATTCATTTTTTTCTGTTTGATAAATACAATTTTAATATACAAAGGAACAATGGTTTTATTTACACAAGAGCCTTGCCATGGGCTGTTTAATCTTAGCCATGAATTCTATTTATTTTAATATGATTTATATAGCAGCTACCAATTGGCTTATATATAACTTCGTCATTTGTTCTAGGGCCCTCAGGGCATTAGGAAAATAGGGGCAGTGAGGAGGCGTGGAGTTCAAGTAATGCTACAGGTGGATGTTCTGTTTGAATACTGGCTTACATGCATTGGCTGTAAAAGTATACACACCACTCCATTTTCCATCTTATTGTCAGTGTGTTTTATCAAGTGGAATGTGAGAATTGTGGGCAGTATGAGTTTGATGGAATCTCACCTTATTTAAGTTTCATGTGTCAAATTGTTTGCTTGACTATGGGCCCATTGTTAAGCAATAAAAGTGATGGTCAATCCTTTTGAACCCCCCAGGAGGAAAATAAAAGATATGGCCATTCATGTACTGGTTGAGAAAGCATATAGCACTAAGCAAACTCTTATCAATTTGATGCATAGTGGATGTTTATCCTGGAACCAATTCTTCAACCAAGTCTGACAGTTGCAGTCAAGATATTAAAAGTGCTACTTGCAAATGGGTCAGTCAGCTGGTGTTTTGGGCAATCATAGTCTCTGCTTATATCATCTCCTCTTAAATTTTCTTTCAAAATACTTTATGCCATAACTTTTTACCTTAAAATTGTAGACAGAACTGAGAGCTTAATTTTGAGAATGGGGAGTCTGAGAAAGCATAATACAAGTATAAAAGCACTACAAATCTTTATGTCTTTATCAGAATTTGTTGAAATTGAAATTAAGTCTAGGTGAGCAGGATGAGAAATAGATTCATATTTTTTAGGAAGAGT
>NW_012148619.1:131710-164468 GCF_000956105.1 Propithecus coquereli | reverse complement strand
ACAAAAATGAGTGTCTCCCTGAAAATACATGGTGACAACAGAGCAACGAAACTGTATAATTTTTAATAAATGGACATGGGATGAGTAAAATTGATCAGCTAAGGCTTATTGGTTCACTTATTACTTATAGAGGGTACTCTGTGCCCTTTTTAATTTTTATTTTATATCTTACTCTATCGTTTGAATTTTCTACAAAGAGTGTCTGTTATCTTTGTATAAAGCAGAAATGTTTTCTATCATTTATACACAATAGACTAATAAACTCAGTCTTGTTTATACTCTTCATTCACTCCATTAGGTCTGTCCAAATGTGTTCTCTCTATTTTGCATGTGAATCCTAGCAATGTATTGAGACCCAGTTAATACACTACCTTCGATTGTTCACACTTTGATTCATGCATGTATTCATTCATCATTGCTTATGATGAACCATGCACACTTCTAGAAACTATGGATAAAGCTCTAAAGGAGGTAAAATCTCTCTCTTCAACTTCTTGGAAACATCTCATGCTCTTTTTTTTTCTTTGTTTTAGTATTTCATACTACATTGCAAGCTGTTCAAAGCACTAATCTGTATTTGATTTATCTTTTTATCTCTAACAATTTCCAAGAGAGTGCCTTACACACACTAAGCACTCATAAATGCCATTGAATGGGTAAATAAATTACCTTGCACTCTGTATGAGGAAATAGTTTGCTAGGCACAAATAACCTTAGCACAAATGTTTTATTTTTAAACTAAGTTAAATTAATAAAATAAAGATAAATTTGATTTAATTGTACACAGGATTTAATTATAGTGTACACTATGGCATACTGGCTCATATTTGTGGTTTCAAATCCTGAATCTACTAGCTCTGTGATGTTGTACCTCAGTTCCTTGTTGTTAAAATGTAGGTAGTGATAATTCATAAGTAACCATCTCAGTTACTATTCAAATAAAATGAGGTAAGGTGTGCAAAGCCTGAGCCTAATGCCTGGTGCATGCTGAATTCTCAAAAATTCTTAGTACTGTTTTTATTAGTTGCTGTAATTATGATTATTACTGTTAATATCCAAGGTTTGGACTTATGTTCAAACCCCTTTTCTACCAACTCCCGTGAAGTAGCAAGGTTATGTTATTGGAAGTTACAATGTCACAAGCTTCCCTTTTCCATATGTATATCTTTATATACAATATTTAAGTTATCTTACGGTACCTACCATCCTGATTACAACCCAATTTGTCAGGTTTAATATTCACTGCAGTGTTTGGACTGTCACATGATTCTACGGTGAGAATAAGGTAAATAGCCCTCCTTATGATCACATTCCCCATTATGTTCTTTTATACTAGAAAATAATAATCAAAAATATGTATCATTTGCTTTTGTTAAATCTGAGAAAACTACGTTTTCTGATTACCAAATCTTCTGTTTGCTTATTTCTTTTCCAAGAAGTCGAAAAAGATGTATCTCTATAACTAACAAGGGGAAACCTGCATTGAGCTCCAAACAGGTCATATTCCTGGAGAAAGGTGGCTGGGAACAGTAACAATATTAGTGAGAGCTTCTTAAATAAAAAGTATGGTGGAGGGGTAAAAAGGTTTTGCCAGCCTCTACCATCAGCTCTCTGTTGTAGTTAAGTGAGATTGAAAGCAAATGTTTTCATCAAAGGATAGGTTGCTGTGCACTGTTTTCATACTCTTCCTCTTTGGGTTGTGGTCTGATATCAGGTAAAGTCAGAGGAGGAAGACATGCATTGTAGAGCTATTATCGAGTAACTACAAAGACTTTAGTTTCCAGAGAGAGCATTCGAGAGTTTAACTTTTAGCTTCCATTCTTTATTTCACTTTAAAATGTAAAGATATAAAAAAAAATGTCCAGATAAACCTTCAGTTGGTTGATGTTTGAATGGGTTGGATTTTATGAAGTATGTTTTGCCATCTCAATTTATTTCCGTTTTCCCCTTTTTCCGGGGCCGGGTTGCGGAAAACTTGTTTTCTTCTTTTGGACCGTTTTTTTTATCTTTGGCACTATTGACATTTTGGGCCAGATACTTAATAATTCTTTGTTCTGACAGACTGACCTCTGCATTAAAGGCTATTTAGTGTCATCCCTGGCTTCTCTCCACTAGATTCCAGTAGCATCTCCTCAAAGCTGTGATGGCCAAAATTATCTCCAGACATTGTCAGATATCCCCTGGGGGCATAATCATGTCCAGTCAAGAACCCCTGATTCAGAAGAATAATGAATCTACATTTAGTAAGTGCTAATTATATTCTAAACACTGGACTTGGACCTTTACATTTAATTCTCATAACAGCCCTGAGAAGTGTTATTGCTTTCAGTTTTATGGATGAAGAAATAGAAATCCGGAGAGGTTAAGTAATTTTCCCAAGATTACACAGCTAGTAAATGATCAACTTTTTCTTTCTTGACTATGTTGTCCTTTCTGATCCTTCTTTTGACATAGAGACAGATACTGAATCTTACATTATCAGTTGTAAAAACAGAAAATTATGAAAAAGGAAGAGGGATAAATCAATTTCATATAGTTCCAGTTTACATTATAGAAAGAAAAAATATTTAAAATGTTGTGGCCGTTATGAAGTATAAAATGAGAATGAACATGAAGGCTCCAAGATATTATCACTAATTAATACTTAGTTCATTTCTGGGCTCTGGGTTTGATAACCATTCCTTTCAAGACATCAAATTTCCTTCACTAAGTAGTTCTTTCATCATACAGACTACAGAGACACAGGGGACATAAAAACTAAATTCAGTATGGGATCTTAGATTCAATCCTGGAGCAGAAAAAGACTGGTGGAAAAGCTGGTGATATCTGTGGTTTATTTCCTAGTATTGTTCTAGCATTAATTTCTTAGCTTGATAATTATATGTTAGTTATACAAGATGTTCACATTAGGAGACGATGGGCGAAGCATATATGGGAACTTTCTATGTTATTTTTATAACTTATCCTTAAGTATAACATTTAAAAGTGTTAAAAAATAATAAAAATACAGAAAATGTAATACATTAATAATGAAACCATATTGCATTAAGAAGCAGGACATCTGGGTTCCTAACGCTCTTCTACTACTTTCTACTAACATTTTTACCTTGGGAAAATAGTTACAATCTATAAATTTTAGTGTTCCAAATATGAAAAAAATATGGTAATAATAACCAATTCAAAGGTGTGGGGCTGTTTATCAGATAACCTTGTAAGGTTGCTTGCTTCCTGCTCTGATAAATAATTACCTATCTATCTATCCATCATCTATTTATCTAATTTCTAATTACCCCCCCCATCTAAAACACATACACACATGAACACACTCATAAAGCTTTCTGCCAAAAAATTCCAAATCAGCCATCACACTACTGCGGGTTTCTTAGGCAGTTGAAAGATTAGGAGGTTGGGTGTTCATCATGAGGATGAGACTATGTACCTAATGTTCTAGAACTGCCGTTAGGAAATGCAAATATATCACTGTTTAATTCCGGTGAGATATTTTCCCTTATGACCATGTAGGAAACTTACATATAGATGAACTTTACTTGAAAAGTTTAGGATTCCTTCGTTAGCACATCATCTGTCCCTGAATGTCCCAGCATCTGTTCCCAAAGTTTACATTAGAGGTGCTACTATGGGATCAGCACAATACCGGATACATTTATGTAGTTCGATGCACTTAATATCTGAAAGGAGGTTTTAATGATAAAAAGACAGGTGTTAGATGTCTGCAAAAAGTGAATGTTGGTTTTAATTAATGGTGAGGCCATCTGTATCTTCTCACAAAGTTCCTTGGGAAAGCCCTTACTAAAAGGTTACTCATTGTTACATGTCATCATATCATAAAAACACATTTAAAAGTTGTGTGTTATACTTTAGATTGCGGCCAATATCCTTATTTTAATTTTATTGATAGGGAAATTGTAAGGAGACAACCAGATACAGATACAAAATGAACAGTTAAGGCTTCTTTTGCAACAGCAGAGGGTAGATTTCCATATGAATTGGTAATTGGTGATACTTTGTGTAGTGATGCTTTGTGTAGTTGTAGCCTTGATACTGTGAGCAATGAGGGTTTTTTATATTTCACAAACATATTACTGTTGGCTGTGGCTCCTGAGATTCTGAGCAGTTTCATATTGATGAGGTGAGCTATTTCTCTACTCTGCCCCACAAGGCAAACATAAGGAATGATGCCTGTATTGGAACAGTCATATTTTACCCATTAATTTACCACTAGGAGTAGGTGTTATCCTTCTTGGCACCGGCACTCCATTTTCCTCTTAGCTTTGAAAAGATTTAATTTCTTGTTATAGTTCTTATGCTTACCTTATCCCATAAATTTTTCCTTGGTACAATTCTAACATTTCTTCAGTTGAAATAAAAATTGATATTTTACTTTTCATAAGGAATCAGAGAAAAAAAAACAGATCAAAATCACTTAGTATTACTTTAGGGGAAGAGTATCCCTGAAGAGCTTGTCATTTTCTTTTTCAACCAATCTGAATGTATAATCCTCTTCTCCCACCTTGAGCCAATTTCCAGGTCATTTTCTCTTTGAAACGTAAGTCAAGAATGCAGAGCCTTTTACAAGTCTTTATAGGAGCCCTCCACCCACCCCATCTTTGTTTCTGGCTTTAGTACTACTAGTAGAGTTTCAATATTCTGAATGAAACCAAAGGAACAAGTGAAACTGCCAAGACCCCCACTCCCACAATCAAGGTGTTATCCTATTTTTCTCAAATGGTCAGTCGAATGAGAGAGGCTTCTTAGGGAACGCATTAAGCAAGTGGGTTTTAAGGAGTTTAGAAGTGATCCTTAACCAAGGAGGGTGGGGATCACCAAAAGGAAGTAGTCACAAGCACAAGGAACAAACAGTGTCTCAAGATTAGTGAGACACTTATTGATGGCACCATAACACTACATCTTACAGCTTTCTGATGTGGTTGTTCTGGTAGAAACAAGGTCTGAGCCACATGCCTGTGGTTAAGAGATAGAGTCATCCCTGAAAAAAGGAGGTATTTCTGATATCAGTAGTCTCGGGAAGAGGTGGGTCCTAAGATAGAAAATAGAGGTTTGGGAGGTAAGTCACAAACAAGAGAGAGAGAAAGTGTGTACTTTCCTTTCATAGAGTGTTCTTTCTTATATTTGGATTCCAAAGATTTTATGATATGTTCAAGGGTGAGTTCAGGTGGTGGGGGAAAGACAGTCTCTGCTCAGTGGAGGTCGCTGCATGCTCAACCCAGTGTGAGTGGGTAGGCCAGGTGGGCTCCTTGGAAGAGCTATATGTACTTGTCAGATCAATGAAGTATTTTTGCTTCTCTAGATTTTTCCCTGTTAGCCTGAATCATTAATAAAGTCTGATTTAAATGTAAAATCTTTGCCAACAGTGCTGCTGAGATTTAAGGAAAGGATCATTTTGTGCATGGAATAATTCTGGAAACATGAATCTTGTGCCTTGCCAAGAGTAGGGATCATAAGATCTAGCTGCCCCTTGCCATGGGAGATTCTTTCTTACTTGCTGTCTTTGGAGGATAGAGGTTTGATTCTGTCCATGGTGCTTTAGGTTTCTCATAATGAATAACTCCAAAGAGAATTAGAAAACACTAGTTAGCACATCTGAGCCCCTTCTCAATGCACACTAAGAGGACTCTTTCTTGTCTCTGTGATGAATTAGTACTCAAGTTCATCCTATCAATTATTTATATTTCATTCTCTCTTGTAGCTTTTACATTTCTTGTTAGGCTAGGTGAAGAATTAGGTTCTTGAATCATAGGCAGAGGTTAGTCTAATTAGGATAATTAAAGTTGTTCTTTCATCCTCAAGTTTTATTCAGGGACTGAATCTTGTGTCTTATCTCTGCTCTTTCCCTTGCAGTTTGTATTGGAAAACACTGGACCAAAGATAAAATGAACATGCATGTCATAGTTCACCAATTTTTTCCTCATTTTTATTCTTTGCTTCTGATATCTAAAAAATAATTAAGAGAGAACAATCTTTATACCATTAATAACTCCATATAATTTGACATTTTGCAGTGGATGCTAGAACTGACTGGGCATAAGGACCAGGTAAATATTGGTAAATATTCAGGAATTTCACAAATAAAAACTATTAGTAATTTGAAATTGAAGGAGTATTTACATCATCAAGAAAATTGACAATCAGAGATCTTTCTCCTTCTTTTATCCAGAGAGCTTGTTTACCAATGCACCACTGAATTCAGTTGTTGGCATAATAGATGTGGCATAAAAATTACTTTATTATATTTTAAAGTGGATTGATTTCAAGAGTAGGTCATTGTTAGGGGGGATTGTCAACTTTCTTAGTACAAAGGAGAGATGTTTGTATGTTTGTTTTGCTTTTAATTGTTTCACGTTTTTTGAAATGGGTCTCTGAGAGGAAAGGGTTTGCTTCCAGGGACAACAAAAACACAGCAAAAGTAGGGCATAATAGGGCCTAAGTTCTGAAGAAAAAACCCTATATTTTGTCTTTACAAATAAATTCCTGCATGGTGTTTATTATATAAGCAGATGTCCCATTTAGATACTGAAGTTAAAACCAGCCCCAGAAACTAGTCTTTTAGGATTAACTTGCCTTCTGCCTCCCTGGAGGTAACAGGCCAGGGATTCTCTGGCATTGGCCCTGCTGCTTAGCCCTGTTGATAAATTTTAGCATCCTGTGTTTGAAAAAGTTCAGTCAACTAATTGAATTGTTCTGCTTTAACAAACCCTGAGGTTTGTTGGATTCCTTTGTTATTTATATTTCTCCTCTTAAGTCCTCATTTTGGGCCAAGAGGATAGAAAGGGGTAGGAGGGGATGTGGGGAGGCAGAGAAACAGCTGGAGATGGGGCTTCAATTGGTGAGTGGAGTTATTCACATTTTCAGTTCACCTATTATCCGCAGTGAGCTCTGGATTAGTTTCCTATTGTTGCTATAAGAAATTATGGAAAACTTGGTGGCTTAAAACAACAAGCATACTATGCAGCAATTAAAAAAAATGGTGATCTCATTCTTTTATAACAACGTGGATGGCACTGGAGACCATTCTTCTAAGTGAAGTATTGCAAGAATGGAAAAGCAAGCACCACAAGTACTCAATACTAAATTGGAGCTAATTGATCCGCACTGACATGCACACATGGAAGTAAAACTCAGCGGAAATCAAGCATGTGGGTGGAGGATGCAGGGGATAGGTAAATTCACACCTAACGGATACAGTGCAGACTATCTGGGTGAAGGGCACACCTATAACTCTGACTCAAACTGTACAAAAGCATATTATGTAACCAAAACGTGTGTACTCCCATAATATTCTGAAATTAAAAAAAAATTATTCTCTTAAAATTCTAGAAGGCAGAAGTTCAAAATTAGTTTCATTGGGCTGAAATCAAGGTGCCTGCAGGACCACACTCCCTCTGGAGGCTGCAGGGGAAAATCCATTTCCTTGCCTCTTCCGGCTTCTGGAGCTGCTGCATTCTTGGCTCATGGGTCCTTCCTCTATCTTCAAAGCCATCAGTACACCATCTTTCTTCAGTCATCACATTGCCTTTTGTCTCTTTAGTCGAATCCCCTGCCGTCTCCCTCTTATACGGACATTTGTGATTATTTAAGACCCACCCAGATAATTCAGGATAATCTCCCCATTTCAGGATCCTTAATTTAATTACATTTGAAAGTCTCTTTTCACGTACAAGGTAGATTCACAAATTCCAGAGGTTAGGACATAGATATCTTTGGGGGTCAATATTCAGCCCATCCCAGGCCTTTTGGTGGATGAGCAGACAGCATGATATTCCTACCCACTCCAGAGACTCCAGGTTGTACTCTGAAGTGGGTAGGAATTGCCCATAAAGCTGTCCCATTTGGAGAAGGCTAGCTTGCTTTAACACTTTATCTTTGGTTTCTCTTCACCACATCTGCTTATCTATTCCACCTGCAGAGAACGGAAGCGTACAAAATTTCCTGTATTAATTGATGTATTAAACCATACTGAGACCAGGCATACTTGCTCTTTTCTATGTGAAATAATGCTGGGAGCCGGAGGCAGGAAAAAAAAAATCTTACTTTGCTTCCTGTGGGGAATGCTTGTTCCTGGAAGATAAGAATTCGAATGGAGTAGAGTAATTTACTTACCAAGACCCACTCACCTGATGTGTTCATCAATCCTAAACTCTTCTGTCATCAACTCTGCCCAGTCTCAACCAATTTTCCTCCTTGAATGGCTTATCTAAAATCATTGAGCCCATTCGCTAAAGCTCCATAAATACCAGCTCCTAATTTCTTCCTTGTGAGACACTCCTAAGACTCTGTTAAATGAATTTCCTAACACTTTTGTTAAATAATTAAACTTACCAAACAAGGCATGAAAAAAGTAGCTAAATAAGCTTATAGCCAAAGAGCAGGCACCCATCCTACAGGGAAGAAGGAAACTACTGAGAGTGTAAAGTATGTGACTCAGACCAAGTTTTCCCAAGTATAGAAATCAGTAAGTCAGTGAAAAAGTGTTTATTAAAGTTCAATATAACAAAGAAATTGGGATCCTCCTATATACAGATACTTTTTGCATTTGTCATTTTCTTTCACTTTTAATTATATTGTGATTGCATTCTCATATCATTATTTCTCAAAAATATCATGTTATGAATATATTGTTTTTCAAATAAAATATATCAAAATATAATTTATCAATTTCTTATTATTGCACTTAGATTGTTTCACATTTTTTCCTTTATAATGCTGTAAAATAACTTTGTATATAAATTCTCAGCTTTATGATTATTTTATGATATTAAGTACATTTTCAGAAGTAAAATTACTAAGTCAAGGTATGTAATATTTTTATTAATAACTTTTAGAACATCAAATAATGCATATAAATTATAAGAAACTGAAAATCTACATAAATAAAATTTAAAAGATAAATTACCATAATCCCAGAGATAAGTACTATAAATATTTTTTATACTTTGTGTTTTCTACAATATCAAAACATTAAATATTCCTGTATCCATTATTTTTCTTTAACATGTTTAGTGAAAAACTTTTCATATCAATTAAGAGTCTCCAATAATATCATTTCCAGTGATTTGAGACAGTACCCATGTGATGGCCATTTCATAGTTTTATATCATTTCTATTCTTTTAAATTTGCTAAGGTATGTTTTATGGCCCCGAATGTGGTGTATCTTGTATTGATATCTTGGTGAATGCTCCATGTGAGCTTGAGAAGAATGTGTATGCTGCTGCCGTTGGATGAAGTAATTTATAAAAGCCAATTAGATTAAGGTGATTGATGTTGCTGTTCATTTCGACTGTATCCTTACTGATTTTCTGCCTGCTGAATCTATCAGTTACTGAAAAAAAGGGTATTGAAGTCCCCAGCTGTAATAGTGGGTTTGTCTATTCCTTCTTGCAGTTCTATTAGTTTTGCCCACGTATCTTGATGCTCTGCTGTTGGGTGCATACACATTAAGGATTGTCATGTCTTCTTGTACAATTGACCCCTTTCTCATTATGTAATGCCCCTCTTTACCCCCCAAATTTTTCTTGTTCTAAAGTCTGCTTTGTTTGAAATTTATATAAGCTACTCCAACTTTGTTTTGATTAGTGTTAGCATGATATATCTTTCTTCACTCCTTTACTTTTTTCTTCAACTATGAATTTTTAAAAATTGAGATGAAATTCATAGAACATCCCATTAAGCATTTTGAAGTGAACAATCCGGTGACAGTTAAAACACTCACAATATTGTGCGATCATCATCTCTGTCAAGTTCCAAATGTTTTCATGATTGTAGATGGAAATTTCATACCCATTAAGCAGTTACTCCTCCATTCTCCCTTCTTTTCACCCCTGGAAACCTCCAAACTGTTTTCTGTCTCTGTGAATTTAGCTACTGTAGAAGATCAAATGTAATTCTTCTCCTTGTTGCTCTATGGGTAAAGTGTTTTTTCTCTCTGGCTTCTTTTCAAAATTTTCTTTTAATTTTTGGTTTTCTGCAATTTGAATACGATAAGCCTAGGTATGATTTTTTTTTTTTTTTTGGTATTCCTCTTCTTTGATGTTTTCTGAGCTTCCTGAATCCGTGTTTGGTGTCTGTCACTAATTTTAGAAAATTCTCAACCATTGTTATTTCAACTATTTTTTTTTTACTCTCGTCTCTCTCTCTCTCTCTTTGCCTCCAGTATTCAAATTAGTGTATGTTACTCCGTTTTATATTGTCCCACGATTCTTGGATGTTCTGCTGTGTTTTATTCTTTTTTCTCTTTGCATTTCAGTCGGATAAGTTTCCAGTGACATATTTTCAGTCACACTAACTTCTTTGACCATGTGCAGTCTACTGATAAGCCCATCAAGGGCGTTCTTCCTTTGTGTTATAGTGTTTTTGATTTCAAACGTTTCCTTTTGCTTCTAGAGTTTCCATCTCTTTGCATATATTACCCATCTGTCTTGCATGTTGTGTACTTTTTCCTTCAGAGCCCTTAACATATTATTAATTGTGACTTAAAGTTCCCTATCCCATAATTCCAAAATCTGTGTCACATCTGAAACTGGTTCTGATGCTTGCTTTGTTTCTTCCAACTGTGTTTTTCCTTGTCTTTTAGTATGCCTTGTAATTTTTTTTTCTTTTTTCTTTTTTTTTTTATTTCGGCATATTATGGGGGTACAGATGTTTAGGTTACGTATGTTGCCCTTGCCCCCTAAGTCCGAGTTTCAAATATGTCCATCCTTTGGGTGGTGCTCATTGCACTCTTTGTGTATACATATACCCGTCCCCTCCCCCCTCCCCCCTCCCCCCTGCCCAACATCCAATAGATGTTAGTCTTATATGTGCACTTATGTGTTGATCAGTTAATACCAATTTGATGGCGAGTACATGTGGTGCTTGTCTTTCCATTCTTGGGATACCTCACTTAGTAGAATGCGTTCCAGCTCTATCCAGGAGTATACAAGAGGTGCTATATCACCATTGTTTCTTAAAGCTGAATAGTACTCCATGGTACACATATACCACATTTTATTAATCCACTCATGTATTGATGGACACTTGGGTTGTTTCCACATCTTTGCAATTGTGAATTGTGCTGCTATAAACATTTGGGTGCAGGTGTCTTTCTTATAGAGTATCATTTGTTGTTTTGGGTAGATGCCCAGTAATGGGATTGCTGGATCGAATGGTACTTCTACTTGTATCTTTTTAAGATATCTCCATATTGCTTTCCACAGAGGTTGCACTAGTTTGCAGTCCCAACCTTGTAATTTTTATTGAAAGCTAGACATGATGTATTGGGTAATAGGAACATAGGAACATATTAAATAAGGTAATAGAAACATATTAAATAAGCTTGTAATATGAGATTTTATGTTAATATATTTGGGAGTTGGGTTGTATTTATTGTTTACTGTTGCTGTAGATACTAAAGGCTTTAGTTCCCTATAGTGTCTCTGATATGCATCACAAACAGGTCTTTGGGTTTTCCTAAGAACTCCTTCTTGAGTAAAGTTCGTGTATTATAGTTATTTCAGCTGTAATCTGTTATTGTTCTACTGGAGGTCTGTTGGTGTGGTAATAAGATGTGGAGGAGAAGAAGCATTCTCACTTTTGAAAGTGCCTGTGTCACCTTTTTATAAGTGTTTCTTAGCTTTTCTTCCTCTCCTAGGTGAGGTGGGAAAGCTAGAGGGGCCTAGAGTTGGATAATTAATTGCCTTTTCCTCAGATCACAGAAAAATTTTGTAAGTCTTTTCCTTTGGAGAGTGGGCCTTTATTATGGTGAATGCTCTGGACATATTTCAAAGTGATTACTTTTCTCCTTCTCATATCATAAACACGAGGGAATTTTTCTTCAATCTTTACTGTAAGACCTGTGGAGTCCCTGGACGTAAAATCCCTGAATGTGTGAACACTTCATAAGACTAGCCCCTGAGTTCTCACTCTCAAGGTAGTCTCTTCTCAACCTCCAGCAAATGGTCCAAATTACCATTTAAGTATTCCTACCAATTTATAGCTACAGTGGCTTCTGCCCCTAGCTTATCTTGGCTGTGATTCTCTGTGTTTACCTGTCTTTCCAGATTTTGAGGGGACAGTTTGCCCTGCGACTTTAATTCTTAGGTGGATCCAAGCATAGTCATACATTTTCAGTTTGTTTAGTTTTTTCTTGTCTTAAGGATAGGAGCAATGACTTCTACATTTTTTACATGTAAGAGCTCAAACCAGAAGTCCCTCATAATTTTTATGTAACAGTTCTAGTTGCATACTTCGGTTATTTATAATTTTTCACTGTCAAAAGACATTGACAATCACATTATATTGCTCTATTCCTTCATTCACCCATTCTTTAGGATGACAATTTTGTATCTTTTCCTGCCTTCTTGAACCTTCAACATTTTATATCCCATCCTTATTCTCAGCTGATAACATTTTCTCCTGTTTTACTGAGAAAATTGGAGCAACTAGAAGAGAACTTTCATAAGCTTTTATCTCAACTTTGAACCAACTACCTGTATTGGCAAGTATTTCTTTCTTCCTGTTACCGTAGATAAAATTTTCACCCTCATCTGTGGCTAACCCATCCTCTTTCCTGCAAGCCCTTTCCCTTCTTGCTTAGTCAAGGACATAGCACAAGAAATCCACCACCTTCCTCCTGCATCTTCTCTCCTGAATAATTAATTTTTACTACCTTCAGGATCATTTTCATCAGTACAAAAGCAGCTAATTTTTTGTTTATAAAACAAAAAGACCTTCCCTCAAACAAAACAACTTCCCCCCCTCCTGCTCCTGCCTATGTTCTTTGTCTTTGAGAACAAAGTCATTTGAGAAACTTTCTCAGTCTTTCCAATTCCCCCTCCTCCCATTCTTTCTAAAACACAGTTGCATCTGGCTGTTGCCTTTATCATTCCCCTAAAACTGCTGTTGTCCTTTTAACAGTGATAGGGGTGCCTTATTTGCTCACAATTCTTTCTTCTTTTTATTCCCTTTTCATGGCTCAGTCCACTCCTTTGGTGGTGATCTTGGCTAGGTGGCTTGCTTTGACCAATGGAATGTGGAAGAAGGGACAATGTGCTGCTTTTGAGCCAAGGCAAGTTTCTGTCAGCTCCCTTGAGGTATGAGGAAGGCATATCCTTGGTAGCCACAGCTCCTTCAGCTCCTTCAGTTCTCTCCCAGGATTAAAATACGTGGAGTAAACCTAAACCAGTTCTCATATATGGCTTATGAGAATGAGTTTTGAGTTGCTTAATCTTTTCCATATCTACTAGCAGTATCTTTATACCCACTGTGTAGTTTCAGGGATCTGAATCCTATGAGAGATCACTTGTTATCTGTAGATAACAATAGACTTGCCTCTATAATATAATAATCTAATTTTCATATGCTAGATTTTCTTAGAACTTATTTGAAATCACATTTTGTAATATGATGTGAAGATATGTAAAACTAATTTTTACCTTTAGCTTTAAAACTTTTCTTTTTCCATATAAAAAAGGGAAGTCTTCTAGAATTGCATATATTTTTTCTCAATCGGTTCAATAAAATTTCAAAATATTTGGTTCATCTGACATATTCCTTGTGATTTGTTAGGTGATAAATGAACCAAAAACTATTCCTCATTAAGCTATCCAGGTGAGAATAGCAGAGACACCGAAGAGGGTAGTAAATACTGGGCAAAGCATTGGGAGACAAGTGGCCAAGTCCTAATTATTTTGCTAACTAGCTATGTGACTTTAGGATAATCAATTAACCTTCCCTTCCCTTGGTTTTCTTAAATATAAAATAAATAATTTAACTTGTTGAGATTTAGTTAAACCCTGAAATTTTATCAATAGTAAAAAAAATACTTTTCTATAAAATAGAGGTGGACAAATAACTGTTAACTTCACAGGATGGAAAGGATATTAGGAAGTTTATAGAGTGAGAAAAATTGACACTTCACATTGTGAAGAGAGGAAGGAAATGGCATCAAATGAGATAGTTACTGTAAAAAGAGTCCATTGAAACAAGAACATATGGAGGATAATGTCTGCCATGTTCAAATTAGTGCCAGATTTTTGTGGTTTTTGGAAGCTTTTCTATAGACTTTAGAAGGAAAAAGAATACAGCTGCAAAAACTCCCCTCTTCACCTTGGCTGAGGAACTCTTCAAGAGAGCAGATGGTTCTGAGTTTCAAGCCATGAATCATTGTCAAGGGATCTCCTAAAGCTGCCTCTAGCAAGAAGAGTTGACAGGCCTCAAAGGGTAATATTTTTATTACTATTGGTATCAGTCACATCAATGCCCTTGCTTCTGGGATCAGACTTATTGTTAATAAAGCTCTACGACTTGGAAACAAAATAGCGAGAGTCAGCAAATTATTTTGATTTAATGTGTAACGGATGTTTCAAGGCCTTAGTATTGCTCTAATATTCATCTGTGAGGAAAGTAAGAGAGATATCATTTCTTTCTATTTATTTATTTTTGTTTGATTCCAAAGCAGACAGATGGATGAACATCTTATATATTGTTATGCCTTAACTAGCTAATTTTTGAAAACTATTATTACTGATAGTACTAATATCTTGCTAGTTGTGGTATATGATCTGAATTTGTTACTCTGTTATAATAGGCAGACAGTTGTGAGTTTGATTTTGATCTGATTTATAAGATTTTATTCTAATGCTGTGGTTTATAATAATTTGAAGGAAGATGGTGAATTAATTTTAATCTACTCCAAAAGCTTGGATCAGTTGACTCTACTTGTAGAGTAAAACTGGATTATATTGGCTTTCTCTATGAAAACCCTAAAATACTTTTTGTTGTGTTAATTGGATACTATTTCAGTCACTGTAGTTACTTTAACTAAAGTCACTTTCAATAGCTTTAGCTAAAATTATGCCTAGAATAGCTTAGCTATTTTTTATTGAATTTAATGATTAGAATATACCTCAATGCTCGTTTTTAACATTTTAGACAGAAAAATATCTTGGGCCATTGGGTTTCAAAACTAGAAATTTAATAAAGGATAAAAGTGGTCCAAAGAAGTGGTTCTTTTATGATATGAGCAAGTCAATATTTGATGAATTCCAAATGACTGCTGTTTCTAGTTCCTCTAAATTTGGTCTTGAAAATAGTTTCATGATGCATGTTTTGAAGAGCATAACTTTTTCTGACATGAAGGGTGGTGTGGTCAGGTGTGAAGGGCAGAGGGGATTTGAGTCAGCCAGACTTGCTCTATCCCTTCAACTTGTGTGACCAGTTACAAATGCCTTGGAGACACTTTCCTCAACTGCAAAATGGGGAGAATAATATACATCTCACTAAATTGTAGTGTTGCTATGAGAAGGAAAGCCAAGTTTCTAGAGTCCTTGGATTGTATCTAGCATGTGGCGGGCCCTTAGTAATGATAGCCGCTATTAGGGTTTTCTCATTGTACTGTTGGCTAACTCAGCTGTCATCATTTTAGCACCTATCTAATGTGCCATAAGAAAAATAATGCCAAAAAAAAAAAAAATCAGAGTTGGATGAAGTATTCAGAAAACAGGTGTCTAGACCTGGCTCTGTCACTTGAATTTTATGACTCTGAGAAGCTTCACTTATCCTTTATATACCTCAGTGTTAGGTGTAAAATGAAGGTAATGAAATGAGATTAGCTTTCTGAACCATGTTCTAGAGAATACTGATGTTGATAATTATTCCTAGAATAAAAGAATTCCATATTAAATTTAGAAAAATATCTGGACATATTAGAGCTCTCTTGGAAATTTATTATACCTTGCTAATTAGCATGTTAAAATATAGTTTACTATGGTTTTGGTAAAGAAATATATTGAATTTGGAAAAACCCAATTTCTTAAATATTTGATGTGAGCATCCCTTATTCTTGAAAAAACCCGTCTTGCTGAACCCTTTCATGGAAATTAATTTGGAAATGCTATATGGGATGTTTCCTGGGGTCCCTTTCGTGACTTCGTGAATAAGCAATTGCTCTAAAGGAACATATTAGGTGATGATTTAAAAAGAGTATTACTTTTAAAAATTTATTTTATATAAAAAATAATTTCTGATTAACCCATTAGAGGGACATTTGTGAATTACAGGTAAGTTTATGAGTGAAATTATACTAATTTTTATATAAATGATGGGTTTAAAGAGAAACATGTTCTAATTGTTCATATTTTCTTTCATACTTTGAACTAAATTTACCTCAGTAGCATTAGCCAATTTTTTGTACATTCTCATCTAATGTAGAAATTGTTATTTCTAAAAAATATGTGGACATAAAATCCCACACAGTAACATAGTATATATGTACATAAAACATATGGAATGTACATGTTACTGCTAGAGGGTTTAAATTTATTCACTGTGATGGCACCATTGCTTTTTTCTAATATATACCACATGTTCCTTCTTTATTTAGCTTTTAATTCTGTAAAGAGTGTGGGGATATAAATTGTATGAAAGATATGAAATATAAGCCGTTCCAACCAGGGGTGTTTGGCATCCTTACTTTGATATTTGCTAGAATAATTTTCATCTGCCATTTTTTCAAATAATGATAGAAATCTTTCCTTGGGTTTATGGATCTACCCCATGTGCGGAAGAATTTTTATGTGGCCTCTTACTGCTTCCTGTAGAATGAAATACATCCAAGGGGAAGATAGAAATTATAACTGCCAAGACAGGCATAGGTTTCCCACAGGTTGTATGCCTTTTGGAAATCCACAGCCAGGGTGTAGCAGTCATTCCTTTCTGACAATATAGGTTACCTGAGGGAAGTTATAACTGTTGTTAGGTTTTAGGTTGTCTTCATACATATGACATTGGCTACCCTCCCTGGTAATCCCCAGTATTCTTGGTACTAAAGGGAAAAGGGAAGTGACCAGTTCTGGTATATTTACTATGGCACCTCCCTCTTCTCATCTTCTTCCTCTGATCAGTTAATCTCTCAAATGTGTTCATGAGTTTGATTTTTGGCTCTATCACTTACTAGTTATGTGACTTTGGTCAAATTCCTTAACCTCTTTTGGTCTCATTTCCTCTTCTGTAAAATACACTAGTTGATGCTGATGTTGTAAACATTAGGGGGAAGTGGTAGTGTAGTTGTTGAAAGCAATTCAGTAAGATATGTCATGCCAATGCTTGGTGTGGAATTTGGCACAAAGGGAGTACTCTGGAAATATGTGCTAGCTTTATTATTTATATTATTAGTTTAGGTTTTCATTATTTGTTGACTCTTCACTGGTCTCTCTGACTCAAAGTCTCTTATTCCCCTCTCCCAACCTATCCTCCATAATACTTTCAGAATGATCTTTTAAAATAGCAGATCAAACTATCCAAAAAGTTCCCTGTTTGAAGCCCTATAATGGTTCCCAATTCTTTGTAGGATTGAGTCCAAACTCTATAGTATGACTAACTGTGCCCTCTTGGACTTCCTGTCCAACACTAAGCTCCAGCCAGGACTTGCAGTTACATTTTTGTATTTACGTATCTTTGTACATGCTTTTCCTGCTGTCTCAAATGTGTAAGAAACTGTGTTCTACCTCTACCCCTCACAGCTGCCACACTCTGTCCTTCAAGTCCCATCTGTTGGATCTCTGAATAGCATTCATTATTCTTCTGTGCCTGTGTCTATGTCTACTTCTATCATAGTGCTCCCTGCACTGTGTCATGGTTATCTGTGTTCATCTCTCTCTTTCTCTCTCTTTCTCTCTCTCTCATGAGACTGTGCCCCAGAGGGGAGGCAATGATTCTGATTAACCTCGCTGCTGTAGTACCAAAGGTGATATTTGATAAATGCTTGTTGAATGATTGAATGAATGAGAGTCATGATGGAACATAGTATGTCTTCTCTTCTGAATGCCTAAACAACATTAACACAACAAACCACCTTATCCTTGGCACACAGTACGTATTCAATAAGTAACTTTGAATTAACTAATTTGTTTATATTCCTACTCATGATCTGTGAAGTAAAAGGAGATTAGAATCACTTAATCAAAAGTACCAGAGTTAAACACAAAAGAGTTGAAAATAGGACAAAGTCACTTTCTACTCTCATCTGTTATTCTATTTTACCACATTCTCTCTGATTTTTTTTAGATATCATAATTTAGGAGTCATAATTCATAATTACTTACATATATGAAGTGTACTTGCCATTCTTTGGAAAGGTTAGTGCTATCATAGGATGCGTAAATCTTCTTTTATAAAAAAGATGACAAGCAAAATTATGATCCAAGTCAAGGTTTTATAAAACATTGACTTGGATATGCTTGCTTTTGAAGTAATTTTAGTTTAATCCCTCATTAGAGATTCAGTCCTTATTTATGTAGGATTATCAAGCTGATAATATTTAGCGTCATTGATGAATGGACCCATGGAAATAAGGTCAAATTTAGAATTTCTTCTCTTTAGAATCAATGAATATTTTACATCCCACATTACTGTTTTATAGACTTTGAATGACTAGATAAATAGGGCCCTAGGTTTCACATTTATGGAGATATAAATAAATGAGCATAGATGTACCCAGATTGCCTAGAGATGAAGGATGTAAATGAAGATATAACCACAGGAAATGTAGAAGCAGGGTAGCCTACCTCCAATGAGCACTAGTGGTAAAAGAACAAATCAACCTTGATAAAGTCTCAGCTTTTGGCTTGGTCTAGATGGGACCAAAACCCACAATTAAAAGTGAAAAAAAATCTATTTATCTGGATATTTTCTCATAATTTTCCCGAACAGTTTGTGTTTTCCAATCTTCAGCTCTGCAGTTTACACACTCAGTTTCTAAGACTGCATTTCTCTCCCCATGTTACTGTTTTCCATGTAATCTTTCGAGGCTCTTTAAATCTGGGACTATCTTTAATGGAATATTCTATTATGCAACACTCTGAGGGGCTGACTGGAGCCTACGGGCTCTTTTGGTTAATACAATGCTGTGTCTCCAAGGCACCAGATAGTAGGTACTGCTGATCTCAGCAAAGGTTGACACAGGCAAAGCTAGAAAATGATCAGAAGAAATTTGTGGAATCGTGTTAGAATGTGGTTTACTGCCTTTTGCTACCATTTACAGGGAGTGGCAGAGAAAGCTTGGACAACAGAGACCTGCAAACTAAGGTGAAAAAATAATTGAAGGAGAAAATACAGTGTAGGAAAGAGCTTAGACTTTAGAGTCAAATATAATTGGATTAGGCGCCCAGGCTTTGGCCAAAGTTACTAAGCACACTGAGTTTCTGTGTCCTGTCTCCTCTATAAAATAAAGGTAAGACACTGTGTCAGATACTGCCAGGGCTTCACTCTATTCATGACTGATGGGTGCAGGAATGTGGGAGGCCAGCTCCCTGTTTCCTGTTGGGACATACTTGAGGCATTCCCCTGTGGGCCAGGTGGAAGCAACTGTCTGAGGATCTTTGCCTCAGACCCTGCCCACAGTTGGCTGCTTCCATATACATGCTTTGCTTCGTCTGCTCTTTCAGTGGTTTTGGAGTAGAATTCCGTAATAAATTTGCATGCAGATCCTCATCTCAAAGTCTGCTTCTGAAGAATCTGACCTAAAAAATATCTATCTACTTTGAAAAGTTCCTGGTGAGGATTAGAAATAATAGATGTAGGATGCCTGCCAGAATATAAAGGATGAAATAAATACTAATGATTATTATTCCCTTATATAATCTGATTGATGGTTCTCTTTCTGCCTATGGTTTTACTCTGCCTAACTCTATGCTTATTCACCTTTTAGAGATTTGAATTCTAAAATCTCCAATTGTATTATACTTTAGGCTAGAAAATTGATTTCCATCACAGACCATGGGGGGGGTGAGCATATTTTTATATGCTGTTGACTATCTGGTAGTCTGAGCCCTCATGCTAGTCAACATGTAGATGAAAATTGAATCAGTTCTAAATGTTAAATTACTGCTTCAACCTAGTAGCCATGTTGCAAAGTGTCCAGTAGTTAAGAAACAAGTTTAAATGTCAGATAAAGCTGAATATGAATTTGTACACTTTCTGATTCTCTATAAAATGATGACACCTCTCCAGGTTATAATGTTTTAATCAAGTAAGAGCTTAGGTCAGGGCCTGCCATGCAGTTAGTACTGAACAAATGGTAGCTTTTTAGTGTTTTTACTATACTTGTATTTTAGTTCCATCCCAAGTTCCCAATGGGCTCTTACATTCACATTTTGATGAGATTTTTTTCAGATATGCTGCTATTCCACTATGGAAATTCATCCTTTATCCAACATGTTTAGTGACCGTCTGCCAAAGGAAAGTTTGGGAAGCTTATAAACATTTTTTTCCAGGTTTCTGAGATCTCATTTAGTGAGATATTGTTTCAAGGGACACATTAAGAAAACATTTCCATTTGTCATGACAAATATGTTATAACAGCAATTCAGTTAAACTAGAATTTTGCAGACTGTGCCTTTGGATTATTTTTACTAAAAAAATGAATTATCTGAGCTATTTTTCTTCTCTTGTTTTTCAGATCTGGACTAAACGTTGTAAAATTATAGTTTATATTGCCTGTGAACATTGATAATATTCTCTTGAAAATTGTAAGAACATGATAGATAATTCTCTTTATAGAATGGTTTAGATTAAGTCTTGCAAGGACTCGACCTAAAATAATATTTATGACTTTTTGTTCCGTTATTCTAAATTTGTCATAGTGACCTTTCCAGTAATCCTGAGGTAGGAACATTCAGATCATTCAAATTTTCCCTTTTATTTTGATTATTTTATTATGGCCTCTAATTACCTCTCATTATCTCTCAATTTAAAAATAGATCATTTTTTTTAGATGGAAGAAACTGCCATTGTCTTAAATTATGAGCTTGTAATTCAAGAAAAACTTGCATGTTACCTTGGGAAAATATTTCATACAAATGATTTTTATTTGCCTCTGGGCTTCTAGACATTTCTCTTTTTCCTTCTGTGGGAAACTGCTCTTGGGCTAGACTCCTGAGTATCACAAGAGCACAGGTTAAAATGCTTTTAAATGCATGTTGTCTCCCTAGACCTCTGGTTGAGCACACCCACTGAGCTGTCAGCAGGGACCTGCTTGGCTGAAATTTCTCAAGACTTCTCTAGAGCATTTTTTCCTTACACATTTCCTCCACAGGGGACTAACAAACAGATCAGAGGCAGACAGTCGTTAGCTATTGTGAATTTCTTTTGTCAGTTGACATTTCAATGTGTCTTCCTTTCTGTCACTGTTCATTATGTTTGCCTTATGTTGAGGATTCCCAGAGGCAATAGATTGTTTGTATATGTATCTGTTTATGTATGTATATATATATATCTGCATATACGCATATGTGTGTATATATCCACACAAGCACATATGCATTTATGACTCCATCTTGTCCTGTTATTCTAAATTATCTAAATTTGTTATGTAATGTATATATATGTAATTTTCTTGATCATAACATAACTGGTCATAGCACAACCTCCCAAAACTCATTTAGTGCTTTGAATTTCAGGAAGAGAGGAAAAAAAATCAGTCAACTTGGAGATTGCTTAGTATTGTTACTTGTCCTTCAGTTTTAATACTTGTAAACAGTGAATAATAGTAGCCCCTACTTAATGTGGTTGCTTTGAAGATTCAATCCTTAGATACTGGTGGCTCCGTTAATGTACAAATTTTGAGGTGTTTGTGTTAGATTGGTGAACAATGCAGATGAAGATCTATGCTTTTGTGAAACTTGTATTCCAGGGGTGAGGGGCAAAAAATAAATAAGAAAATTATTTTAGTGATATTTTACTGTGTGATAAATTCCCCTGAAATAATGTTGTCGCTTAAAATAATGGCATTCAAAAAGACAAGTGATGGTAAGAATGTAGAGAAACCTAAACACTCATACATTGCTAATGAGAATGTAGCGTGGTGCAGTCACTTTGTAAAACAGTTTAGAAGTTTCTTAAAATGTTGAGCATCAATTACCACATGACCCAACAGTTCCATTCCTAGGTTATCTACCAAAGAGAATGAAAACACATGTCCATAAAAAGACACATAAATAAATGCTCAAAGCAGCATCATCTTGTGGTAGCCAAAGAAAGGAAACCATCCAAATGTTCGTTGGTGAATGGGTAAAAGAAATGTGGCCTATCCACACAATGGAGTGCTACTCAGCAATAAAAAGCAATGAAGTACTGATATGTGCTACAACATGGATAAACCTCAAAAGCATTAAGCTAAATAATAGAAGTCAAATGCAAAAGACAGAATATTATATGATTTTATTTATTTGAAATGTCCACAAATGCAAGTCTATAGAGATAGAAAGTAGGTCAGTCGTTGCCTGAGGCTGAGGGTGAGAATGGGAAATGATTGCAAATGGGGACGACAGATCTTTTTGATGTATTGGAAATGTTCTAAAATTGGACTGTTGTGATGGTTTCACAAGTCTGTAAATTTATTATAAATCATTTAATAACAATAGAAAGCCCATAATATTGACTGGGAAATTGAGGAAATTGAGGAAACTAAAATTCAGGCAGGATTTGGCAGGGAGACTTCTTCTCTGCTCCAGTTGGCATTATCTGGGGCAGCTTGAAAGGTGGAACTGGAATAATCCTGGCTTTCTAGGGCATCTCTCTGACTCTGCATATTTTTTCTGTGCAATCTTTTCAGTGTGGTGATTTCAGGGTAGCTGGGTTTAGGGTTCTTAAGTTGTCTGCCCCAACAGAAAGAGAGACAACAGAAAGTTAATATCACCTTTTATGAACTTCCTGCAGGGGGCATTCCACTGTATTCTACTTACTAAAAATGCAAGTAGTATATACACATAATGGAATATTAATCTGCCTTAAAAAAGGAGGAATCCTGCCATATGCAGCAACGTGGATGAACCTTAAGGACATTGTGCTAAGTAAAATGAGTGAGTCACAGAAGGACAAATGCTGCATGATTCCACTTATGTGAGGTATCTAGAACAGTCAAACTCATAGAAGCAGAGAGTAAAATGGTAGCTGCCAGGGGCAGGGGAGAGGGTGGGAGAGGAGGAAGTAAAGGATATTGCTCTTCAAAAAGCATACAATTTTAGTTATGCAGGATGAATAGTTCTAGAGATATGCTGTACAACATCATGTCTGTGGTTAACAATACTGTATTATACCCTTAAAAACTTGTTAAGAGGGTAGATACCATGTTAAATGTTTTTACCAAAATAAAAAAACAAAAAATTTGAATAGTTTTAGACACAGTTTACCAGACATTCTTTTAGGTACTAGGTACTTGGTTTCTATAGTGAAACAGAATAGTCACAGATCCTCGTTCTCTTGGAGCTTACATTCTGGTTGGGGGAACAGACAATAAATTGTAAGTATATAGAAAAAAAGTACAATTGGCTTTTAAGCCTCCTTCATCAATCAACAAGGAGTTGTTGATAAAAGACACTGATTTCATTTTCCAGCATGGGTTTGGGGGAAGCAGGTGAAGCTCATTTGAAAAAAGAATACTGACAGTTGCCAGCATGTTTGAACATGACCTTTTATGGCAAGAAGTATCACTTTCAATGATACATTTTTAAGTCACTCACTGGATCTGCTTATAATCAGAATATAGCCTATACTTCTTCAAGGTCAAGCTCAACTGTTAAGTTCCCTGTGAAGCTTTTTCTGAATTCTTCTGTATGTTGAAAATGTTCTCTGAACTATTAAGGCACCATCCTGGTCTCTTTATTATAATTCTTACTTATCCACCTGCATCCCTTCACTCAACTTTAAACTCAATCGTAATAGACATTCTCTTGCTACAGAGAGTAGTACTTTAGACAGACTTGGTACTCAATAACACTTGAATTAAAGGGAAAGCAATGAAATACTTATTTTGTTAGAAAAAGATTTTAAGGTCATGTCAGAGTAACTTAGGTTTCTCCAATGCTTAGTTGAGCTTTAAAGAGCTTTGGAAAAAGGATGTTGAATTGAACAACTGTATTCTCAGCTAGCTGTTCATGAAATATTTTATGCCTATGGGGAGAAAGGGGGTAACATGTGCAGTCAAAAATTAAATTGGGAGCTGATTAATTACATGCTACTGATTCAGTAGCTGAGAACCAGACATTTTTGTAATATTTCTGCTTGTAGACTATGAGTTCGTCATCTCTTAACTTCATGAGTTTTCAAAGGTTGGTTCTATGCATCAATAAGAATTTACTAATAATGTTATTTCGGTTCACTAGATGGTTTTTCTGTTTTTTAAATTAATTAGCTAGCTGTTTTGTACTTGTTGAAGCCCAGGCTGAGCTACCCATTATTACTTATCATGTCAAATAATGAAATTCATGAAACTCCAAAATAACTCAGTCATTTAGAATTCCAGACTATTTACATTCCCAAACAGATTATTAGACATACACAGATTTCTGCCTACCACCATTCTTTAGGTTTGAAAGTAAACTTACTGTGTGTGGGAAGAGATGGGTCTGCTTTGTGTATTTTTCCTATGAATTAGATATAGCCTTGGTTTAAAATTTACCTTAAGGCAATAGATAAATAGATAGATAGATAAATAGATACCCATACATACACACAATTTTTTATTAGGCAGTTTGCAAAATATCTATGTTTTCCCTTACCAAAGGAAATTAGAATAATTCAGATACTTAAAATTTTGAATAGGCTAGACAGTAGAAATCAAATTGTTCAAGACGAAAAAATGCCAGCCAAAAAAATATTGTATGCCACACAATCTATAAAGTGAAAAAAAATCGCACCCACACACAACACAATAGATGAACATAATTATAGATACATTAAAATTAATGTAACCTATATTACAGTGTACTTCTGGGTAGAGTTTCACTATTGAGTATAAAGTTATTCTGATGCTATCCTAAACTTCAATGGTTAACTCAGGTTGTAAAATCTTCTATCATGTTCTACGTAGAATTCCACAGTGCATTTCCGGTATACAATGAGCTCATGCAAAATGTTTATTGACTTTTGCTCATTCTACTCTATATTTCACAATTTACTTTTGTTTTCGTTAAATTTCTCTGGACATTTTATAGATGGTTAATTACAAGTTCCTTGAATATCAAGAACAGTATACTTATGACAATAAATGGAAGTCATTACCTATTTTGTCAAGGCAAACAAATTTAATTGACTTCCTAAAAACTTTTCTAAATTCACATACTATGGGCCAGACATTATGTGGAATGTTAGAGATACAAAGATTAATAAAAAAAAAAAAAGACACTTGATTGTTGCCCTCAAGAAACTCATTAATTCCATGCACACTATACTGTTCCATTAGGATCAGTCTATTTTATGAGATCTTTTAAAACAACAATATTTTTTCCTGAGCTTATGACCAACTCCAGGACAGCCCAGGAAGTCTTCACATTTCTGTTGAAATGACTGTTGGTGAACTTACTGAGAATTTCACACAGACATTCAGCAATTAACCAGGAGACGTGCCCAGTTGTTCCTAGGTGAGGCTGTAGCTTGTTTAAATAAAAACATGAAAGCATTAGTTTCTTTTGAACCTCCTTTTCTTCCTGCATGAACCTGCCCAGTAGCATTGTCTTGAAAGGACATTCCTTAGCACTGGAGTGATTAGGCAGTCTATATCAGGCTCCTGGAGAGAGCAATCACACCAATGCTGCATTCTTTGGTTTCCCTTTATGTTCCATGTTAAAAGACGATCAGCTTAAAAATGGATTTCTCCTTTGTCTTGTTGCTGTGGTGCTGAGCAACTGGAAGCCCTGTAATTGGCATCCATGGAAACCAGAGTTTTGTTCAACCCAGAGAAATGCCAGAAAATATTTGTTGTTGTATTGAAAGGCACTGACATCTTATATTTTCAATTCAATAGGTTATAACTTGACTGAAGAATGAAAGGGATAAGAAAAGCCTAATTATCAAAATGTAAATCGTTTCTTTTTTCCAATTCTATATATTGCTCAGGCAAGAGAAATGATCCTTCAGATATTTCAAGCATTCCTGACGTTATCATTAAAATTATTTACGATTGTTGCCCAGCATTGGAAGTGAGGCTAGCTTTAAATTAAGTGTCTTGATTACTAAATGGAGTTCTTCCACTATTGTTGTAAAATTCAACGTGGAATAGGAGGCAAAAATATGTAAATGATGAATTATTTTACAACTATAATTAGATGGTAAATAAAGGCATAGTGAAATGGCAAAATCATTAAGTTAAATTCACATGATTTTAACACTTGTGTCATAATATTAGGGAAAGATTTGTATTATAGGCATGATTACATATCATTGAATAAGTTATCCTTTTCTCCTGTTGTTTTTATAATTTTTCATTGCGTGATATTCAGCACTCAAAATCCGTAATTTGTTTCTCACATTTGGCTTTGAGAGATTTTTTTTTTTTGATCATTATTGACTTAAAAGAGGAGGTAAGAAGGGAATGAGTTTTTCAAAATTCTTCCTTGTTTATATTTTCTTGAACATGTTGTTGAGTTGATGTATTAGCACCTTGATCTAAGTAGCCAGGCAACCATTTACTATTAATTTCTTAATATGTACACCTTGCTCCAAAATATCTGACTTTTCTAGTAATAGTGAAGTATTAATGACAAGCAAAGCAAATAGAAATCATATAGGAAATAGTGTTAAGAGAAAAATGTATTAGAAAACTTGGATGAATTGATTATTATAACTTAGCCCTAAAGGTTTGTTCATCAAAATTAAGAAGAAAATATGATGATATGTGTTAAAATTCATCTAGCAAGGTGTGGCCAGCAGACTCTAAGGTGATCTCCCCTTAAGCATGGCCTGGACTAGTAGCTTGCTTCTAACCAATAAAATATGACAAAGATGATGAGATGTCATTTCCGTACTTTGGCTGTACAAAATTGTGACTTCCATTTTGGTGGCTGGCAAGCTTTCTCTCTCTTGCTGGATTTGATAAAGTAAGTTGCCATGTTGGAGAGGCTCACATGGCAAGAAATGTAGGACAGACTCCAGGCAAGATCCAGCAAGAAACTGAGTCCCTCTGTCTAACAACCCTTAAGGACCTGAATCCTGCCAAACAGTCATGTCAGCAAATGTCAAAGGGTGTCTTTCCTCCCACTCAGCCTTCAGATGAGACACCAGCCCTGGCCAACACCTTGAGTGCAGCTTCATGAGAGACCATGAAGCAGAAGGGAACCACGAAGCTAGTCTGCAGCTAGATGCATGATCCACAGACATTGAGAGGTAATAAATGTATGTTTTTTTAATTCACTAATTTTATCATAATTTATGTACCACTAGATATCAAATACACAAGTTAAATTATTTTCTGCAACTAACACTTCCAATAGATGTATATGCAGGGATTCCTGTACAACATGAACTCTTTGCAGACAAATTAGTAGGAGTTAGAGAAATATGATTTAGTAAATATTTTCTATGAACCTTCTATTAATATAAAAGCTAGGTTCATACAACTGGACTTTAACTCAACAAAAACTTCAACTCTTTAAAAAAGTTTTGAGGGGGTGAAAATTCGAGGTCATAAAGGCAATGAAGGCTACTATCTCATGAGCCAATCTAATGTAGTGGTGGAACTTGAAGAACCTAGAGGAAAGAGCAGTCATTATGTCTTTTAGGTTGACTTTCTAAAACGAGATATGTCAAATGAGCTCTTTTCAAATGTTGGCCTGTAGTAAATTCTTGATCCTCTCAGGAGTACTGCAGTACAGTTATTCTGTATTGTCCATTAAGGTGCATCCAGATGCTTTACATGGGTAGCATGCAAGCAGAAAGACCAGCATTCTCATCTGAAAATTCAGAAACCTGGCTCCAGTTCTGATCTTGACAGACAGCCATTTGATTCTCATTTGGAGGAATGGCTACCAGGGTGTCTGTGGATAGAGTTTTTTTTTCCCAAAGAAAAATTTTTTTTGAATTTGCTTAAGTATTTTGCCAAGGACTCTGAAATCCTAGATATCTGTGTCATTTGTTTGGAGGAAGAAGTTTTCACCTGAATAAAATATTAAGGGAAGTCATTAACTAATTGGTTAGAGATCTAAAAGGACCTCATTTTATATCATTCATGACATTTGTTTTCATTGAGAACTTAAGCTTGGTGCCCATGGCAGGAAGTGTTAGCTGTAAATTGTAGCCTTAAGGAATTGAATGATTAGACTTGTTGGATGAAGGTATTTAGAACTCAGTAATGTATTTCTGCATTTTAAGAGGACTGCTGAACTCTTCTTATTCTAACATTTGATTTTTATATATACATTTTTTCCTTTCTTGAAAGAAGATCATATAATTAGTTCAATAAATTACTAACATTTTTTGCCAAACCACTTCCATTGAAGCAGTACATTGGCATGACCAAAAAGGCTGGCTCTGGAGTTAGATTTTTTGGGTTTGATTCTGTCACATGCTTGCTGTATGAACCTGGGTGAGTTATCTGACTTCTCTGTGACTTTTCTTCTCTGTAACATGTTGATAATAATACTTGTTTCAGAGTCTGTTGTGAATATTAAATAAGCTAATATATTCAAAGTCTTAAGTCTTATACACATTAAGCCTTCCATAATTATGAAATATTAAACACTAAGCTAGTCAGTGCTGTTATTTTTTCTGATCACAGATCTATTAGCAGTTTCCTTGTTTATTAAGGCCACTCACAGTTTGTTATAACAAAGCCCTGTCAGCAGAGTAGCAAAAGATGTTTACCTTTGCAATAAGATCAAAATCCTTTTCGGTAGTGGCGAAGAGCTACACTAAGTTGAACTATAGTTTTTCTATAGTGACTCTTGAGAAAATTTCTTGCTGTCAGAGTGTGTGAGCAGTAGCTCTGTGGTAGTCATCAGTACTGTCTACCTATACTCTGGTTCTACTCATTCCAGGCAGAATTGTACCTCAACACCCCCTTGAAGGTAGGTGTGACCATGAGATTTGCCCTTAATACAATTTGCCTGGATCTCCTTTTCCCTCCCATCCTGTGTTCTAGCAATGTTTTTGAGGATGAACCCTCCACCAGCTTGCTTCACAGGGTAGGTGGGAGATCAAGCAAAATTAGGACTTTGTCTTTAAGAAAATAGAGGATCCATTAAAAAGATATAGAATAATTAGCTACAGTCCCATGTATAATGGACAAAAAATGAGGAAAGACAGGAAGGTGTTTAACACTAGGTTATTCTAATTAAGGGAATGCTGAAAAATGTAAGAACAATGATGGAGGGAGAGTGATGAAATAGAAGCAAAATTGTAAGATATTATAGACACAGAATTGAAAATGATTCGAGGATTAAAAGGAAAGGCTATTGAATTTGGTTGTCCAGTCTCATAGTTCTATACAGTACAGGAGCCTGAACATGCATTGATCTCACTTCTAAACCAAAATGTTTGTTACCACCTAAATTTCCAATGCATACTTCTCCAGGTGTTTTACTTGGTTCTTCTGAACAAGTAATTTCTGAAAAATAGTGGTTAATTGAGAGTGGTATCTGTGTTTTAGATTTTTGAGCTTCTACCATATTGCTAATGTTCTGTATAATTTTTTCTTTTTTGCTTTTCCTGACAGATATATGGTAATATCTGCAATTTTTGCATTAAGTTTTGTGTTTTTCCAACTTGCAAATATTTCTATTTCCTCTATGCACAGTGAATTTGGGGGCAGCTGATGCATCTCAAAAATAGTCATTTTTTTCAAAAGCCAGGCCTGAGAATAACTCCATCTTCCTTCAGGGATAATTTTATTTTAGCTGAAATACTTACCTTTGGGAGAATCTGGCGGATTCATTGCCTCCTTAGTTTCTGTTGGTTGGTATGTGTAAAGGGGCAACCCTGCCGGCTGACCCTTCACATTCAGAAACATTTTCTGAGTTTTATTAGACATTTGATGTCATTTACATCTGATCTTTCGGTAATAATGTGTTCAGAGGTCACTTGGGAATAGTTAAGCACTTAGAGATCACAGATTTATTTTTAATATCAAGCTTTTACAACTAAATCCATTTTTTTAAAAGAATCACATTTCAAATGATAGTTAAAATTACCTTATATCACATCTTAGCCTAAGATTTAAGTCTGTTGAATACACTCAGTTAATATTTTTAGTGAAATTTTTGTTCTCCACTAACACAATGTCTCCAGCTATTGCATACACATACACCATCAGAGGCAAACCACAGTTAGTTGCTAAACTTGAAGAAGATTACTTAAGAGTAAAACAAGAAAGAAAAATGGTAAAAGGGAGATTAGTAAATTATCTTTATAAGGAGTTTATTGTTTTTGAAGGAGATGGGTAAGTAGGTGACTGGTTAGCCAACACCAGTATGTTTCTTTGCTGTTTTTTTTTTTTTTTAACAGACATTGATAATCTAAGTTTGTTCCATCTAGGGAAGTTTATTTTAACAGAGGAATATCGAATGAAAATGAGTCAAGTGATGTTAATACTTCCTAGGAAATATAGTTTAAAAGAAGAAGCCTAAGAAAAATTTAAGACAGTCATATCAACTCAATATAACTCAGTGGTATTTTTTTTCTGGGCTACAAAACTACAGTAGTAGGAAAGAAACTGTGTTGATATAGGATTGCTTGAGAGTTATTTATTTATGTAGTGTTATATCCGTGAGATCGCTTCTTTTTAAAAGGGATTTCAGCTATTGCCAGCCAAGGCTCTTCATTTAATGAGGAGGTTTAATTAAGAAACATCAACATCAGTAAGATCATTTAAAAATCCAACATTGTAATCTTCAAAGTAAGCATTATCTGATGAAGCCAAACTATCCAAACTATGTGATTGTTCCTGAAGCTTGTGGTTTTTCTCACCTGTGGAAATTTTAGGGGGAAAAATGGTTAATAAAATCATGGATAATTCTTGAGCATAATTTTTTTCCTCTTTTACTTTTTTGTTTGACTCTTGATAAGGTCTTCCATAAATGAGTTATTATGGGAATAAATAACTAGGGCGAAGGAGCAACAGCTTGTCATAGATTAAAAACAGGTTACACTTTCAGAAAGGAGTATCTTCTGTTTGAACGGAGGAAGGTTAATGGGAAGATGCCCTGGGATCGCGACAGGAAGCAGTGCTGCTTGATGTATGTTTTAATAACTTTAAAGAAGAAGTTGCTGGACTCTAACAGTCTCTCTGAAGAATTGAGACCTGGGCTCTTGACAATTCAGTCCACGACTTCCTCTGCAAACTTGTCAGCTTATCCATATTTTCCTCTGCTTGGAAGAAAAGTTCCTAAGTTATATCTGTTTGCCTCAATATTAACTGCTGCAACATCATTGCTTCTAGAGGATTGCTATCTACTTCTCTTTGACACAGAGGATACTTAAGCATCAGATAAAAATGCCATATCTGTTATCAAGTGCAAGACCCTGAGTAGCCAGTTTCTTAGGATTGAGTTTTGGAAAGAGCTCTGTAAACCAGTAATATTTTGAGAGGGAAAAAGTTTAGCAGGGATGAGGTTTAAGATTTTTATTTTTCACTAATCAAACACACGCATACATACCTACACATATACTCACTCCTATAATAGGCTTTTTTTTTTTGTCATGGGAAATAGGTTAATGTAACTAAAACAGAAGTAAGAATATCATAGAAGAACTTATTTTGATTATGAACATCCATATGCAAACAAACGTATGATAACCTTGTCCAAGTGACGTTTGATTTCACTGCGTTGTTGCAAATATTACTATGGGTCATCAGGAAAAGATCAATTAGTGATTTATGTCCTTAGTGTCCTGTCTACGATGTTGCCATCAAGAATAATTATTTGAGTGTTTCAAGTAACCAGTCATAGCCATTATCTTGCTGGAGCAACCTGGTGCATGTGGGGTAGGTGTGGTATGTGTCTGTGTATATGTGTGTGTATGTTTGCAGGGGAGGTGGCGGAGATAGGCAACAGCAGGAATGGACATTTTCAGAACTGAGGTGAGAGGAGAGTGGGTGGGATGAAATCAAAAGAGTCATAGGGCTGCATTTGTAAAGCTAAAAAGTAAGATCCAGGGGGGTTCTTCAAAGAGACAGAACACAGCAGCTGGTGGCTTGCCATTGGCCAGGGATGCAGGAGCTGAATTGCTAGGTGGGAGGAAGTCTGGCCAACTTCTGGGCACACTGGGAAGGTAGCTTTATTTAAAGGATCATGGAAAGAGGTGATAATCAAGAAAGGCACAGGTGCTGTATCCATCCATCGAAAGTGTGTGGAATAGCTGAGAACAGTGATTTTTGCTCTACAATGAGGGCTTTAGCAAATACTTTTGTATATTAACTTCCATACTGTAAAATCCTAGCCCAAGAGATGATGCTAAATTTTGTGATGGTCTGGTGCCTAGTAAATCTCTACCTCATTTCCTATTCCTCTTGCTTCCTTCAGTCCGTTACTGAGGAAACAGTGCTCCTTCTGTCTCTTGATGTTCCTCAGCATGCTGCTGAGTCAGCTTTTTCAATGGCTGCTCCTTGCCTTGAAACACTTATTCCCCAGATATTCACACAGCTAGTTATTAATACTTCCCCTCATTACCATCTCTCACCCAAATATCTTCTCTGATCATCCCTTCAAAATAGCATCGGCCACTCTTTATATTGGGAATAATATGGACTCTATAAGGGGAGGGCTTTGTTTTATTCCCTACTGAACTCCCAGCACCTCAAAATAGTGGTTGGATCATACAAGGCACTCGGAAATATGTGAAGACATGAAAATTGTTACATATTATTATTAGCTGATTCTCCGTCTGGACTAAAGACAAGAGGACTTCCTCAGTCAATACTCAGTAAAATGTGGTATTTCTTTAGTGACTCTAACTGAGGAAATAACAAGGAAAAAC
>NW_012148619.1:130095-131660 GCF_000956105.1 Propithecus coquereli | reverse complement strand
GAGATGATGCTAAATTTTGTGATGGTCTGGTGCCTAGTAAATCTCTACCTCATTTCCTATTCCTCTTGCTTCCTTCAGTCCGTTACTGAGGAAACGGTGCTCCTTCTGTCTCTTGATGTTCCTCAGCATGCTGCTGAGTCAGCTTTTTCAATGACTGCTCCTTGCCTTGAAACACTTATTCCCCAGATATTCACACAGCTAGTTATTAATACTTCCCCTCATTACCATCTCTCACCCAAATATCTTCTTTGATCATCCCTTCAAAATAGCATCGGCTACTCTTTATGTTGGGAATAATATGGACTCTATAAGGGGAGGGCTTTGTTTGTTTTATTCCCTACTGAACTCCCAGCACCTCAAAATAGTGGTTGGATCATACAAGGCACTCGGAAATACGTGAAGACATGAAAATTGTTACATATTATTATTAGCTGATTCTCTGTCTGGACTAAAGACAAGAGGACTTCCTCAGTCAATACTCAGTAAAATGTGGTATTTCTTTAGTGACTCTAACTGAGGAAATAACAAGGAAAAACCAGATTTTATTTTTTTTTCCTTCCTTACCCTCCCCAACTCCCACCTCTTGCTCTCCATTCCCCATTTCAGATTAGCTGCAAATTCATTTTGGTTTATTTAGCCAAGGCAATCATTCATAAAGTGGCATTTATTCACAACCCTGCTAATTTTTCCCTCACAAACCTACTTTTAAATAAATTGTAGCAGTGACACAATTTCAACAAATCCTGAATACTCTTTCTTCTTCTGCATCTTTGACATTTGCCAGTCATCTCTCTTTCAGCATTCTGCCAGTCTGTGACCTTGAAATCATTATTGCCCTATCTTTGGCAGATGCCAGCTCATTACAGTTTCTCTGCCCCATAGGTGATCTGACTTTGTGAAGTTTTAAATGGGGAAGTTTTTCTAATGAACATGATTTAAATTACAAGGCCCTATTAATTTGATACTGTACCTAGAAGAAAAACGAAGTCCTTTCTAAATTTTTTAGGGCTGACCTAAGCTGAAGCCATTTGGCCTACTTCAAAGAGTACTCACCTCCTGCCATCCGATTTCACTAGCATAATTGAGTTTCTAGAACACTTGCAGTGCTGTTTGGAAGCCCATGGGTAAGAAGCAGATGGATGAATCATTAGGCTAAGAGTAGGTGAGAAGTGAAAGAACAGCCACCACCTATCAGGTTGACTATAGCCAATATCTGCCACTGAGCACTTGAACACATTCCCCCGCTTTTTGTAGGGGTGCTGCTTGAAAAACAAATTCCTCTGTCAGCCTTCTGATCAGACCTGCAATGTGTATGGCTGGGGAACTGCCATAGAGCCATTTTTTTTCTCAATTGTGTCTTACAACCCCAAAGTAGATTTGATTTCTAAGACTTACCACCTTATGAGAATTATACCTACTTTCTGACCTTCAGTGAAAGCAAAGCTGCTTAGTTTTGAATAATTATTGGAAATAGTTCCTTTATATTAAAATAGTCACATAACTTATTCAAAGTAGGATGCTTTTAAAAATAAAAGAGACCTCTAAAAATAATTACAATTATACAT
>NW_012148619.1:125274-129015 GCF_000956105.1 Propithecus coquereli | reverse complement strand
CATATAGTTTTTAAGATTTCCTCCCTTGCTTTGAGATAAATTTCAATATCTTCCTGTTTGCAAGAAAGCTTCACTATCAATATTTACAAATTGCTAAATGCTTCAAAAGCTTGTGTGTATGAGTATATGTGTTCCATCCATTAAAACACTTTGATTAAATTTAGAAAACTTTTTAATAAAATGTTTACCCTATATAACAGTATTCCCCAAGCTTTTTGGCACCAGGGACTGGTTTCATGGAAGACAATTTTTCCACGGGAGTTGGGGGGCGGTGATGCAAGTGATAGGGAGCTGCTGTAAGTACAGATGAAGCTTTGCTCACTCGCCGCTCACCACCTGCTGTGTCTCCCCCCATTTCCTAAGTTTCATGGAAGACAATTTTTCCATGTCTGGGGGCCGGGGGCCTTTTGGGGAGGACAGGGAGTGTGGTGGAGCTCTGCGGCCTGGTCCCTAACAGGCCATGGCCCACTACTGGTCCATGGCCTGGGGCTCGGGGACCACAGCTATATAAGACCTTTTAGTTTCAAATGTACTTCTTTAAAGAGCAAATTTAAAAAAAAAAAAAATGGTGCTGAGCAATCAGGAAAGTACCACCACACAAGACAGTTTTTGTTATTAAATTTCAGCTCCTGCATAGCATTTTATATTTTATTTGCTCTAAACACTTATACATATTTGTAAATTTTTGACAACTATGGCTTCTATTTCAATTTATAGAATATCACAACTTGCTCAGAAACCATTTTGAATTATATGTCCATCATAATCAATTTTAAATACATTTCTTCATCAGTTTCTTAATGTATTCGTTAGCTATTACTGTATAACAAATCACCCCAATACTTCATGGCATAAAACAACTTCGTTATGTGCCCAGGTTCTCTGTGTCAAGAATTTGGACAGGGCACAGCAATATGACTTGTTTCTGCCTCACAGTGTTAGGGCCTTAGCTAGAAAGACTTAAAGGTTTGAAATAACTCAATGGGTAGGGGCTACATCTATCTGGATGAATTGTCACTCACATAGTGGATGAAGGTTATTGTCAGGACCTCTGGGGAGCTGTTGCCTGAAACATCTACATGTCGCTTCAGCAAGTGGTCTCCTTGAATAGGCTAGAAAACATTTGTGTTTTCTAATGGCATGGAAGATAACAAGAGTGGGTGTCCCAAGGTAATGAGGCAGAAATGCATGGCATTTTGGTCATCTAGACTTGGAGGTCATATAACAACACCTACCATACTGTATTAGAACATTAACAAATGTTTGCCCACATTTAAAACAGGGTTCATAGACCCTAACCACTTCGTGGGGTGAATGCCAAGGTCACATTATGAGAAGAACATGTGGGAGGAGGTATTGTTGCATATATTATTTGACAGAAAATATAATCTGTCACATCTAGTAAAAATGCTTTTGCCATGACTATACTCCAGCAAAATTTGTGTACATATTATAATGATAGTTTTATCTTTACTGCTAAACTTTTTAACTACATATTTGAAAGCATTGACAACATCAGATCTTTCACCTTTAGAAGAATGAATTTTGAAAAGTTTTACGTTGTTTTCATAAATTCGAAAAATCAAACCATTATTGGAATTGATGGATTTCTATTTAAAGCATCTGAGGCATTGAAATAAAACTTATATCGTTGAACCATTCACAAAGTGCGTTTTCTGTTCTCAAAGTGCAGTGGCAGTAATTTATTGACTTTTCATTTGTGCATAAGAAATCTTGGAATTAAAAATTAGCAAAATAAATTTAAACAAATAGTTATTTGACCTAAATGAAAATCCATGCATCACAGGGTGATACATTTTAAATTGTTATCTTGGGGCACATTTTTTTAAAAAATTACTGTTAATTTTTGAGGTAGATGCTGATGTTTCTTCTGCATATTTGTGTCTTTTTGTTTAGATGGTATCAATCATATCACCTTTCTTCCTATGATGGAAAGTAAATGTTGATAAATATTTTCTGTAAGCTAAGCATTTATCATCACCGTTCTTGAAACAAGGAAACTTAGCCTTTAATTTTTCATTTACAAAGCATTTTCTTTATTTTTTAGCTCACTTATTACGAACAGAAAAATCATTGTCAAACAATCAAATAGTCTTTGATGTATAGCATTTAATACATGATGGAACAATTGTAGCAAGAGTGTTCAGACCGCTATCTACAGTTGTACCGCTCAGCCTCTGTTTCCTGCCCATGCTTCATGTACACTTAACCAATAATTTCCCATGTTTCCCACTGGCCCATTGGTATGTAACCTGGAAGCCTGGTGCATCTCATAGTCCACAGCAAGAGCCACAGAACAACTATCTGGAGTACCAAATTCCTAGTAGGGGCATCAAATATTTTTCCACCCCCTTCTGGGATCAGAAAGAGTAAGCTGACCCTCCCTACTTGCATCTGAACATGCTTTGATTTATCAGCGAGTGCCCAGTGTGCTTTCTGTGAAAGGGATGGGTTAGTTAGGAAAGCATGTGGTGAATGAAAGATGTATTATGTATGGTCTCTTTTCAGATTTAACTGTGTGTTAAAATGAGAACTATATTTAATGCACATGTGATTCATATTCTATTAGATGGCAGAAGCTGCAAATGCAAATTTATGGTTATGGTAATCATCCTGGCTTAATTTAATGCAATTATTATTAGTGCAATTATTATTTAATTGCAATTTAATGCAATTTACTAAAATTGAGGGAAAATCTTGTACACATGCTAATCTTGATGGGGTGCTATTGCAATGTAAATATGTCATGAGTGAACTCTGACTTAGGGTCACCATATGTTTTTAACCAGTTTGGACTTTTATGGGGCATCTTTTGACTTCTGTTGCTCTCCAGAGATTGTTAGGTTGAACAATAGTAAAATTCAGTTGTTTTGTAATTTATTAGCTATGCTATCTCAGGAAAATTATTTGCACTTTCAATATGGTTTTTTTCTATTTATAATGAAGTTCATAATACCTAATTCTCAGAAATATTGTAAGGATGTTAGGAAAAGCTTAAAAGTGCCTGGCATAAAATAAATCACTCAAGTTATGATGGATTTCTTAAACTGTTATATTATTAATAACAATATTATAATATATAAAAATATATGCAATTATAGTTTTTATAGCTTTGAAGAAATTTGTATAAATATTTTACTACCACAAAGAACTGTATAATGGAAGAAATATTGAAATAGGGAGTGTTAAACTGTTTGAGAGTGGAATTGCCTCTTTGGAGGGCAAGTTGGCAATGCGAATCAAAATCTTTAGGCTTATAGATAGTATTTAACCCTATGATTATCACATTTTTTGTGTTTATTGAAAAGTAATAAGCATACATATGGCAAAGAATATAGCTGCAAAGTTATTCATTATACTGCTATTTAGACAGCAAGAAATTGGAAGCAATGTAAGTGTCCAAATATAAAGGCTAGCTTTAAAAAATTATGGCACAAACATATAATACAATAATATAAAGCCATTAAAAATGATGTGATTGGAATTTAATAACATGTAAATATATTCATATCTTCATCAATATATAACAGCTTCCAAAACTGTATGTATTATTGATTTCCAACTTAGTTTTAAAATGTTTTAATTCAAACACACACACACACACACACACACACACAAAGGTTGGGAATCTCTAAACCAAATTGTTAGCAGTGATTATTTCTGAATAGTAAAATTTCAGAAATAACATTTCAGGTTATTTTTAATTGCACATAACCAAAA
>NW_012148619.1:120224-121394 GCF_000956105.1 Propithecus coquereli | reverse complement strand
TCCTCTAATCTCTTATCACTCCCCATTTTCTCTTTCTTCTCTATAATTTCCCTCACCTTGCCAAATATGCTTCAAGAATTGTATCTATTTCTTTGGAAATGAGAAGATAAGAGTGATTACTATTCCAAATCTTCCGGTAAACAGCCAAGATTTGTGTGGTTTGTTTTTTTAAAAATTGTTTTATTTTCCATGGCTTTTATTTATAGTTGCTTTTAAGATTTTCTCTGTATTACTTCTTTTCAGCAATTTGATTATACTATTGCTTGGCATGATCTTCTGTAGGTTTATTCTATTTAGGTTTTGTTGACATTCTTGACAAAGTTTTTATTATTATTTCTTCAAATATCTATTCTGTTTCTCCTCATTCTCTTCTCTTTCTTGGATTCCAGTTGCATGTATGTTAGATTAGTTGATATTGTCCCTTAAGGTCACTGATGTTCTTCCAAATCTGTGGACTTTCTCTCCGTGTTTAATTTTGGATATTTTCTTTTGCTATGTATTTGAGTTCACTGATTTCTTTTCTTTTGCAGTATCTAATTTGTTGTTAATCTCTTTCAGTATATTTTTCATTTTACATTTTTTATCTCTAGATATTGCACTTACGTCTGTTTTTAATATCTTCCATTTCTTTCATCATGCTTATGTTTTCCTCTATCTTCTAGAACATATGGACCACATTTATAATAGAAGTTTTAACACCCTTGTCTAATATTTCCATTATCCCTATCATTTCTGGTTCTGTGTCTATTGGCCTATTTCTCCTGGTATGGATCATAATATCCTGCTTTTGTGCATGCCTGACAATTTGTTCACTGCATGTTGGACGTTGTGAATTTTACATTATTGAATGTTGGGATGAGTTTTTTCCTCTCAATAATATTTGATTTTTGTTCTGGTACACAGTAAAGTTAAATGGGTTCAACTTGATCCTTTTGAGACTTGCTTTTAAGTTCTTTTAAGGTGGGTCCAGACTGGGTTTTAGCCTACGTCTAATTGAGCTCTGAAGATAAGGTATTACCTTCTGAGGACTCTACCTGATGCCCCCTGTAACAGGAAGCCTTTCTGCCTGCCTTAGGGGAGCATAAATTATTTCTAGTCCTGTGTGACTAGAAATTAGAAATTGTCTCTGGAAATTGTCCTGTCTACTCCTTTCCAGTAGTTCTTTTCTTC
>NW_012148619.1:117767-120174 GCF_000956105.1 Propithecus coquereli | reverse complement strand
AATTGAAATAGGCTTTAAAATAAAAATAACGTATTGGCTTATAAAATACAAAACCTGAGTAGAGTACCCCTCTGCACAGTTGCTTCAGGGTACAAGTTCTACTTTTCTGAGATTTTCCCAGTTCTGCTTTCTCATCTGCGTGATGTCCTTCCTCATCCTCAGTATGGCTTACTTCCTGAAGTACAGTGACACCTGTTGGTCTAGCCCACACATTTGCACAGCAAACAATGTATTTCAGCATAGCCATGGCCTTAAAAAAGGAGTCTTGAACTGGTATGTTTAAGTTCTTGGTCCTCATTTGATTTGACCAACCAAAGTCAGTAAGTACGGTCAGAGAAACACCTTGAACTGAATGAGTTAGGTTGATTAGGTGTTGCTGCCCATCTCTGGGCCAATAATAATGGCAAAAGAAGCAGCAAGCTGATATGCTTACTTCAAAGATCAACCCTGGAGAAGGAATGAAGTTAATCCCACACAAATTCTGTGGTTACTACACAATGGGAAAGAGATGGAACAGTTGCTAAAGGAGATGACACAACTTCTCTTTCCATATATACATTTCTACAAATGAATACATATTCGATATAGTTATAATTTTTTTAAAAACCTATCTTTTTAAAATAGTTACTATCAAATCTTCATTAGGTAGATCTAAATTAACATAACCCTCAATGATTGGATTATTATTATTACTGTTATTGCTTAAGTTTTAGGGTAAAGTAGTATATAGTAAGAAAACCAGTCAAAAGCATAACTTTCAGGTTCTACTTTAGGAATAAGAACTGATCTGTCAGAATCTTCTGTTCACAAATATCTGTGTTCATAAATAATGTGACTTCAGGTTCCAAATGGAGACCATGAAATATTTCATTCAAGTGAATATAATTGAATTTTTCTTCAAATTATTTACCTAGGGCAAAAAGGGGTACTAGTCTTTTTAAGACACAATCTCATTAGAAAGTATGGAAACAAAAAAGTGTGTTTTTAATAAAAGCAATGCCACATCAATTACTCAGAAATCTCATTCTAAAGGATTCATGTGAATTGAGATGTAATGTTATATGGATCTTTTGAGTGCTTTGCCACCATAATTTGCAGCCTCCTCTACATCTGATGTGTTCCTCAAGTGGGCAGTGAGCTCAGTGGGGCGAAACAGAAGAATCCTTATGGAGTAGGGCAGAAAATGGAGTTCTGGTCTCAATTATTCTACTCAACTACTTTTAGGCAAGTCACTTAAGAACTGTTGCCCACTATCTCCATGCTTTTAAATTGAGATGATTGAGCTAAATATGCCCTAAGTTCCTTTGCAGTTTAAATTGGGGGATTTTATATAGGATTATTCTGGACAAAAAACAGAATCGTGTTTCTCTTCACATTGTGACCCTGCCCCAGAAATCAAAGTAGAAGTTAAAGAGAACTTTATTTTTAAAACAGTGTTTTATTCACAGAGCCTCATTCATTTTTCACTGTTGGATCTCTGAGTCTGTTTGCAAAGGGATGTTTAAAAAAATGAAACAAAGCATACTGCCTTGTCCATTTGATGTTCATATAACTGTTACACCTTTCACCTTTGCGAGCTTACCTTCTGTGTTAGTTTTTTTCTCTTTCTTGTTCTCTTTTTGGACATCAGGTGGAGTGTATTGAATTAATCACACTCCTTAGTTTAAGGTAAATCATTATCATTTGTCTTTGCAAAACCCTTTTCTTGTTCTCTTTTTCAAATTATTCATATTTATCAGCTAGGTCAGTCCTGTTCCCTCTCCTCTCAAATATTCCTGTATGTTTAATATGTATTTTATTGTATGTACCCTAGTAAAATGCATTATTATTTTATTGTATATAATTTACAGAAAAGGAATTGTGTTTTTGATCTCATTCTGTTTCTTATTTTTAAATTTCAGTATGATGTTTTTAATATTTATTCATTTTGCCATGGGTACTCCAATCTATTATGCTTTGTGATTGCACAATGCTTCCACCATATTTTATGCACCATTCTCCTAGAGGAAACCCAGCCTGCTTCTTACTCCTTATCACTACATGTGATGTTGCAGTGAGTGTGCTCATACTTAATTCCCTTATGAACCTGTGAGAATTTTAATGGGGCAAATCATCAGGGCTTGAATTGCTGGGATGGATGGTATGTATATCATTAAATTGCCTAAGTCATTCCGGATTGCTCTTCACTATGGCTATGCAAAAGAGTGCACTCTGGATTTTTGTTGTTGTTGTTCCATATTATGCCCGTGAGATTTACTCATTCTTTTACACAGTAGTATGTGTTGCTTTTCACTGATGTATAACATTATAATGTTTGAAAATACCACCTTTCATTTATCTCTTCTAGAGTTGACTACATTTGGGTTGTTGGCAGATTGAGCTATTATGGTTAAAACTGCTATAAAGA
>NW_012148619.1:103889-105442 GCF_000956105.1 Propithecus coquereli | reverse complement strand
AGATTTCAAAAGAAAATGTCTCAGATATTTTTATTTCCATTAGTACTTTGTTGGTTTCAATTTCTATTTACATTCACTAATATTGCTAATGTCTTTTGTCAAAAATTATTTTCCCATCTGTTTTTATCCCCCAAGGTGTACATCTATGGAGATTGACCTTATTGTCACAAGGCTTAGGTTAAATATAGACTTGAAGCACTGGATTCAACTTTCCAATCCAGTTTATTTCCAATACTGTAAATACAGCAAGAATATTTATAAAGATCTCTTCTTTCTGTGGAAGATTGTTTGCAAAAAGGTCCTAGTCTTCTCCTTCCTGTATCCATGCTCTTAGTATCTGAGTTGCATCACTTCTCGTCAAGATATGGAATCTCTTATTCTCCATTTGAATATGGGCTAGTGTTATGACTTGCTTTAGTCAACAAAATGTGATGGAAATAATATTGTATAGGTCATGTGCCTAGGCCACGGGAGGCCTTGCGTGCTTCCATTCTCTCCATGAACTCTGCCCAGTCACCATGTAATCAAATCCTGCTGAATGATGAAAGACCATGTGGATCAGAAATGAGCCATGCCAGCTAAACCCATCTTAGATCAACCGGCTTCCAGCTGTCCTGGTATCTGAACACAGATATGTGAGTGACTACAGATGGAATTAGAAGAACCATCCATCTGAGCTCCATCCAAGTTGCCAACACACAAAATAATAAGCTAAATAGATAGTTGTTAACTATTAATGTTGGGTTGGTTTGTTATATAGTGATAGCTAACTGATATATTTTGTTTTCATTATTGTAGTACCTGATAAAGATAGAGGAGTGGGGCTGGGCAAGGTGGCTCATACCTATCATCCCAGCACTTTGGGAGGCCAATGCAGGAGGATTGCTGCAGGCTAGGAGTTTGAGACCAGCCTGAGCACATAGTGAGACCCTGTCTCTACAAAAAAGTACATATAAAAATATTAGCTGGGCATGGTGGCCTATAACCCTAGCTACTCAGGAGGCCAAGGCAAGAGAATTGCTTGAGGCTCTGGGAGTTCTAGGTTACAGAGAGCTATGTTCCCATCTCTTAAAAAAAAAAAAAAAAAAGAAGAAGAAGAAGAAGATAGAGGAGTGGAATGACACTGGCTTCCAGTAAACCTTTGGAGTGTGATGGCTTATACAAAATCGCCAATAAATCAATGTGACATTTGGTCAAGAACTCTGGACTGGAATAAAGAAACTTGGGTTCTAGCCCTGTCTTGGATATTAAATTCACTAAGACACTTTGAATATATCACCTCTCCTCACTGATTCTCTTTATTCATATGTTTTAAATGAAGGGTCAAGATGAGATTCTGAAAAATTCCCATTTAACTTAATTATCCTTGGTGCTGATACAGACAGCTCAAGAATCTTCTAGATTTGTCACAAATGGATGAATAGACTTTACTGATTAAGCTTCAGAGATCTTATCATGACCCTGACATGAACACATTTTTTGCTTCCACATTTTTGGATCCATTTAACCAATCACTCAATTTATTCATGTCTATATCATTGACTACTTCCACA
>NW_012148619.1:99829-102305 GCF_000956105.1 Propithecus coquereli | reverse complement strand
AATATTTGATAAAATTACCAATATATTATTAAATTTTAAAATGCAGTTGTAATAAAATGTATAAATATGATCTAACTTTTTAGGGGGCTATATACAAACATAATTATACACAGGAATAGACTAACACATATACAGGAAAGTTAAGTTGCTAGCAGTAATTTTATTTAGTTGATGCATTTTTTTTCTTTGTGCTTTACTGTATTTTACCAATTTGTACAACAAATATATTTTTATTTTCAAAGATCATAAGACTTAAAATATATGTTTTTTAAAACACAGAGCATAACATTTGAAATTAATGGCATGTGCAGTTTTTGGTTATGACAGATGGTTGATGACAGATGGTCTCTTCATGAATACAGCCTTAAATAACCCCTTGCATGGCGTGGAGGAGGGTTCTGTTTGTAAAGATTCTCTAATAGTTTTGTGTGGGGCAGGCTTTCCCTAGCTGTAGGTAAGTTATTAGCTGTAGTCAGTTCAGCTGAGACCTCGGTTGTATCTATCAATATGAGAGATGACATAAGAATTTATACTATGAGGCATGGCGTACAAGAAGTGAACAATTCCAAATAGAGTTGCTTGTCTCTATTATGTTCCTATAAACAAATTAAAAAAAAATCCCAACAGAGTAATTTGCCCAATGAATATAGTTCCTTCCTTTGTCACTGGTATGAGTGAATATTTCCACTATAGCAGGAATAAAGACTCTGAGCTAAACTGGCATTACTCACATCGAGGACTGAAATCCAATCTCAGCACCTTTGGCCAAAGAAGGCTGAAACTCAGCCTTTCTTTTTTTGTTTATAAAAATGACTTCACATTTCTGTAAACCAGTGTCATAAGCTCAGCTGTGTTATTGGCCAACAGGATAAAATGGTGTTTAATAACACAGACTTTAGTGTCTGATATATGGTATACATGGGTTCACAGTTCAGTTCCATCATGACCTCTGTGAACCTGGAGGAGAGTGATATTCAACTTTCTTGAGTTTTAGGTTTTTCCTTTATAAAATAGGAATGATAAATATGCCCTGCTTTATATAGTACTCATGTATAATAAATAAGATTAATATACACAAATTAGTTGATACATGCCTGGCATTTTAACATTGTCAGTAGTTTTTAGCTAAAAATATTTGCATAAGTCTGTAAAGGCACTGCTGTGTAGGGCATCATACTGACTTAGAAATCAGAGAAACTTAGGTTAAAATTATTCTAGCCTCCACTAACTCAAACCAGTGCTGTTAGTATCCTTCTCTAAGGGATAGGACTAAAATGATTTGACATTTTACTTCCTAGCATTATTATAAATATCTAATAGGACACATTCACAAAATTTTATTCTTCTTTCTCTGTATTTATTTACTATCAACTTCATACCAGGTAATTTTATAACGTTGTAAAATAATAATCATTAAGCTGGTAAATTATAAATAGGTTAGATCTTATGGATTTTTTCTTCATTTGTATAATTTCTAAACAATATATCCATTTGACTTTCATATATACTAAAAGCAAGGATATTGGTATATCTTATGTTATGATGAAAAGACCTGACAAAGATTCTTCAGACATTGGACAACCAGAGAAAACCAAAGAAAGAGAAATGAGATAAATCTTCGTGGCTTGCAATAGAACATTTTTTCTCATTCAGAATATTTTTTCCTTTTTAAAAATCCATTACAAGACAAGGCATTTCTTGAGATTAATACTTTGTCGGATGTTAATCTGATTTTTCTTTTTGTGAGAGAAAAAGTGATATCTGGGGTTGCATTTCTATAAGGAAATGATGCCCAGTCCTAAAATGACAAGCAATATTGGTAGAGCATTATACTTTCTCATCTATAGGTGACCTTTAAAGAGAATTGTAGTTATTATCTTACAATATTCCTTCATTTATTACCTGTCCCTTTCCTGAGTTTCCTTGCTATTTTATAGCAGAAATATAGATAACATGGCTTGAAAATAGAGAAATATGATTAAACCATTATGATGGCTCAAGGCTCTGAAGCTTAATTCAGTGTTTTTCTCATTATATATGGGGGTTTGAATCTTGTGGTGGCTGCTAGAACAACCAATTTATGAGAGAAATCCAGACAACTTTATCTCTGACCATTAAGTTAGTTATAAAGGGCATTTTATTTTTCAGAGTTGGTGGAAGTTCATTGAAAGTGATTGGATAGGCTTCTAGGATTGCATTATTTGATATTATTGTTAGGGAAATTACCTAGGCCATAAGTAAAATGACTGATATAGATAGTAAGAAATAAGATCATTTCATTTTTTCCCCTTATTCACCTAAATCTCCACTATTAAATATTAAAACAAAATAAAACAAAAAGGCTAAGATGGTTGATGAAAAAAGAAAGGAAAAAAAAAGAAAAAAAATCTTGTCATGTAACCATGATTGGTGTCCAATAATAAGCCAGTCTAAATCCCTAGATGTAAGAACATATAATTGACTTTTAATCCTTCCT
>NW_012148619.1:98458-99779 GCF_000956105.1 Propithecus coquereli | reverse complement strand
CCATCTGACCCTGTGACAAGTTGTACAGAGAAGCTGTGGGTCTAAAGAGAGGCCTCCATACTGAATGAACAAGACCGGTATTTGATTTGGATGTTGCTAAAAGCTCAACTGACAAAACAACATTCACTTCCTTTGGTCATCTGTCAGAGTTGTGCTTTAGGTCTGTAATTTTATTTCCCCAAATTCTCTGTTTTATTGGTTTGTCCCTTGAGAACAAGAACACACAGAGTTAGTAGCAGCTCTAGATTTCTTAGCATGTTCTAGTCCAGAGCTTCCACGCAGGCTTCTCCTGATCTGATGGTTGAGATGTGCTGAGATTATTCATCCCCTCTGTCTTTAGGGCAGGCAGGCTGGGCCTGAGCCGCTGGAACCCCCAGGACGATCATTTCTGACCATGTATATCCTCGTATCTTTACACCACTGTGCGGTCATTGTGCAGTACAAATGACTTTTTCTATATGTTCCATGAAACAGAAATTTTGGAGGAACACCTTGGTTTATGAGAGTCATTGAAATTATTTCATCATATAATTCCTTCTTCTTGCCCCCCCCAATTTTCCTTTTGAAAAACTCTCCAGACTTTGACTTTCTCTATATAACTAACACTCTCTTTTTTCTCCCCAACAGAATATCTTAAATCTATAGGGATGATATTTTTTTAGTGCCTTTTATTAGGCTCTTCCTTTGGCTTGACATGGCCTTCATTTTCTTCCAAATTTCACTCATTTTTTAAGGGATTTTATCAAGTCCTAGCCCTTCTATGAATGTTTTCCAATTACTTTAGCCTATACTGTGTTATACTCTCTCTTAATCTGAACTCTGAGGCATTATATTGCCTAACATAAAGCCAACATTATTTAATTCCAGAAACTACCGTATATTCAACTCACACAGAACTTTACTAATTTGGTGTTTTCCCATACTGTATATCACTGTGCTGATCACATAGTCACATCTCAATTAAGTACTTATTTACTGGCTAATAAAGCATAGAATCAGTCCCTGATGAAAACAGACAATTTTATTTAAAAGTTAAAAATGTGGAAAAGGGAGGAAAGAAGGTTTTCAAGTGAGGTGTGATTTTTTTAGAAGGCAGATGTGAATGAGGGACACAGAGATGAATAATACCAAGATGCAATTTAAATATACCAGGAAATCAGTATTAGTGACCAGAGCATAGAAGATCATGTGTATCAAAGAAACAAATTCATTATTAAATTTCGAGTGAACCTAAGTATTCTCAGTTATAGTTCTTTGAGGTATCTGTGGTCTTTGCACCAAATATGACACAAATATTGTCTTAATAATATATATTATTTCA
>NW_012148619.1:83408-86026 GCF_000956105.1 Propithecus coquereli | reverse complement strand
TGCTTACCATTGTTAGGAGCCATTTTATCATTTTAGAGAAAAGAGCATAAATTCCTAGACATAGACCTTTATCATGGTCAGCAGATTTATGACCTCCTTTTTTTTTTTTTTTTTTAGCAGAGTCATTGTGATCTCTTGGATAATTTTATGACTTCTGAGTGGATAAGGGAGACAATAGTTGTCCTGCACAATTTCCATTTATTGAATGTCATCCAGGACATGAGATCACTTTGCATCCCCTTCTTCTCCCTTCAGTGCATGCCTCTGAGGGTCTCATTGTCTTCCACACCCACCACACCTAGCTATTCTCATCTCATAGTAGACAATAGAAGTTGTTTGTGGATATATGTGTTCAACTGGTATAATGTGGTATTATTACTGTTAGCCTTATCTCGATGACATTGTCCCTATTTGAGACATAAATAGTTATTTTGTATATTTCAGTGTCTTTAAGATTTAAAGGACTTTTTAGAATTATCACAAGGTTTTAAACAGTATGTTCCTCCAACATCTAAGCCTAAAAAGAGACTGGAAAAAGACAGCACTTTGTCTCAAACTTTACGGAGAACTGGGGCGGTTCTAGCCAGGGCTAAAGCAGTAATAAATAACTTAACCTCTAGCTACTCATTGTAAAACAGAGTTTATTCTAGTTGTGATTCCAAGGGGGTCATTAACGGCCATGATATGCAAATAAAATATATTATTCTCCTCTTTAACATGGAATCCTACTCTTTAAGGTGGAATCCTACTCTTAGACTAGTGGGCTTTCTGTAGGAGGGAAAAAGCAGTCACAGAAAGACCTCAGAAAATTTTATAATCTTGTCGTCTCACTTTTGCATACAACATTACTTATTGTACCTTATTGGTGGTTCTTAACTATTGTCTCTCTCATAATATGTTTGTCCAGATTAGCATGTGGATTTACACAAATATTTGTAGGAGGATACTTCACAAGATCTAAGTCATTTATCTTGTTAGCATGCAGCAGGCAATCAATTAAGGTAGTATACACTAATCCATACACTTGTGAATATTGTGCCAGGGAGGTTGAACAGCATCAGGGTCGGTTTAGAGGATTTGAACTTGATACTCTTGACACAAACAGAAATTTGTGGAGGAAGAGCAGGGCTTCACTTTAGAGAGGTTTAATTTGAAGGCATGCTGTGATATCTAAAGAAGAAGGTGAAAGTGAACACGGTCTGCAAGGGTGCAAGAGTTGGGAGGAAGGCAGTGTGGTGTTAATTAAGCTCATGGATTTTGGAGTCACATTTATAATATAGCTTTCTAATTTCTCTCATCTCTTTTTCTCTTCCATTAAATGGGGATAATAGAAAAATAATGAAGATTAAATGAAATAATATGCCAATAACATGTCTGCATCACTTACAGTGCCTTAGTAAGTGAAGAATAAATAGTATATATTATAAAATGTATCAAAATACCTATACAAAATATCTATGTCTACTATGTACTGGGGGCTAAGTACTGATTCAGATAAATTAGTAAACAAGACCCTCATGGTTGCTATTACGTGGAATTTAGAATAGTCAAACTGAAGGGATGAGGACTGAATATTGGTGAATTCATGGAAAGAAAAGAGGGCTTTTAAAAATATTTTTTTCTTTATATTTTTCTGGAAGATGTCATTAATGTCCTGCACATCCTCTTGGCTTTCACCTCCCTTGACTCCGAAGGTCATTTACTGTGAACACCTGTGGTTCTCTGTGCTCTGTGCTTGAGAACTACTTTATTTTTTTTGACCCTAGGCCAATATATGACAAGCCAGAAATGCCAGGGAGCTAATACCCCAGTAAGCACCCCTTAGCTCAGGAAAAGATCGAGAGTAGGAGGAGAATAGCTCAGCTTCCTGGCTTCTCTTTTGGGAAATTCTAAGGTGTGTTGTACTTTGTCTCCCAGATTTCTACAGTGGGATCAAGCTCCAGGTACCCAAAGCCTTGTGGATAGATGACACATTCTCTATTGGCCTCATTCTCTGCCTCTCTTGTCCCTCTCCCTGACATCACCAACCGCACTATTACTTACACTTGAATCCATGTGTCAAGCTCTACTTCCCAGGGATCCCAAACAAGACAGGCGCAGACAAGGTTATTGGACTTAGTATTTATTGAATTACTGTCTATCTGGGGTAGACACTGGACTAGTCACTTTACTTGATATCATCATTCCCCAAAATCATGCAGTGTAGTAGCTACTACCTCATTTTGTAGGTGATAAAACTTAGGGCGAGATAATAAATAACTTGCTAACATTGCTACCTCTGGTAAGTAGTTACTGGGACTCTGTAAAGACTCCAGTTCTCATACTCTTTCTACCACATTCAGTCGCTTAACTTTGACTCTGAAGTTGAACATTCAATGAATAATCAATTAAATAAGGAAATAATTTTACTGTGTATTAGATTTTGGTAGCCTTTTTATGCCTAAGATTCTATGGTGGTTATATTTGGCATGGCTGAAGTTAAGTAGTATATGCATTTTAAAATAATCTTCCTGTGAGGCATTCATTTTTGTAGCCAATTCAGCAGCAAAAGATGCTGTATGTGTATGCATGAATCTGTGTGTGTGTGTGTGTGTGTGTGTGTGTGTGTGTGTGTGTGT
>NW_012148619.1:80929-83358 GCF_000956105.1 Propithecus coquereli | reverse complement strand
AAATATTAATACTTTCCCTAGAAGATAGACTGTTTTTCATTACCTTGCCTATTTCTCCAAAGCTACCTTTGTTTCCTGTGAAACTGTGGAGAGAACAGCTGGGAATATTGGAAATATTTAGCCTGCCTACATTACTAGCCACGGAAGCAATCTTTCTATTAATCTGAAGGGACATTATTTGGTTTAATTTCCCTCCTTGCTTCTGGGATGATGTTGACATTTAAACCCAGTAAGGAAGTTCCCCTTCTTCCCTTACCCTGCCCTTGAAAAAAATTTTAGCTCATATTTCCACAATTCAATGGGGCTGGCTTCATGAATAGTCATCAAGTCTCTTTCCTTTCTTGTTTGTGCAAATTGATTGCCAACCTTGGGAACTATACTTGGAATATTGTCCAGTTATTATAAATGTATCCAAAAGAAAAAGCTGAAATACATGTTTTAAGAATTATCCAATATGAATCTTCAGTAAGAGGAGGGAACTAAGATTATTTTCACTTACTGTACTCCATGTAGTATGCTAAGTTCTCTATGGTATTATTTTCTAAATATTTACAATCATTCAGCATAGTAGATCTTTTGCTCTTCACTTGATACTTGAGAAACTGAGGCACAGAAAGAAGAGCAAATTTTATCCTGGTTCATAGGGCTATTGAATGACAGAAAAACTTTCCAAAGCAGTTTGATAACTAAAAGCCACTCTAATAGACTGAGCACGAGATATTCCTATGGCATTGCCATAGAATTCTATCTATCCTACTGAGCCGTTCATCAAGAACAATCTTTCTCATTGCAAATGTATTTTATTTGAGAACATAAACCCCTGGTATGTAGTTTACTTGTTGTAGCAACATCTCTACCTGTGAACTATGTAATACAGCTGCCTTTTCAAAATGTGTAACTGAACCACCACCATCAGCACCTCCTGAGAAAGTTAATCAGAAATGCAAATTCTCTGGCCCTTCCCCGAACATGCTGATTCAGAAGGTCTGGGGGTGGGGCCCAACAATCTGTGTTTTAACAGACCCTCGAGGTGATTCTGATACACACAAAAATTTGAGAACCACCCACCTAGTTATTAACTTACACAGTAGAAAAATCACAGCTGCATAAAGTTCTGAGTCTCTTGTTTTAGTGGAATTTTTTTGTTGTCCCTTGTACCAAAGTCAATCATTCAATACTCCATAAGGCTTGGGACTGAGTTTTTCTACCTACTGTATAAAATAGGTTAGAGATTGATCAGAATGCTTCCTTTGGAAAAGTGGAGAGAAAAACATAAAACTTGTAAAAACATCTGTCTTGTAAGCTTGCAAATCTAAAAAAAGAGCCAAACTCTTTCTCTGTCTCTCACTCACTGTCTCTCTCTCTCTCTCTCTCTCTCTCTCTCTCTGTGTATGTGTATACATACATACATATGTACACATTTGATTTTCTGACCTGAGCGAACACAAATTCAAATGTCTATGTTGAGATAGCAAAAAGCAGATAAACAATACTAACAGGAAAAATCATGTTATTTTTTTGGCAACAGCTGTATAGTTGCAATAAAGAAAAAGATGAAAGGCTGCAGACTAGAAATAACATAGAACAAAACACATTCTGGATGGAATTCGACACATTAGTTAATTTTCCTCTCCTTTTGATTTCAAAAATGCATTAAAAAAATAACAAAAAAAACCTCATTGTTATTTGAAAAGAAAAGCATCTTGGACATCACCCAATGATTAATCCAATGAGAAGTACAGAAGGGAGGAGTGAGGACAATGAATTTTCAGTACACTGTTTCATAGAAGCTGCATCTAGAATCATAAAAGACATTAAATTGGTTTCTTTTTGCACTTCTTTGCATGTCACTTTCCACTGTGTTCACTATAGGGCCAGCATTTTTGAGGGAAGTTTCTTCTATTGTTTCAGCAAAAATCCATTGAGTTTCTTCTACATGCCAGGGAACTATGTTGGACAGAATGAAAAAGCAAAATACAGAGCTGGGCACAGTGGCACACACCTGTAATCCCAGCTACTCGGGAGGCTGAGGTGAGAGGATCTCTTGAGCCCAGGAGTTTGAGTCCAGCCTGGGCAACATAGGGAGACACTCATCTCAAAATAAAATAAAATAAGATAAAATAAAATTGTGGAGTAGGTTCTAAGGCGAAAAATATGAATGATCTTGACCTTGTAGTAGAGACTTTATAGTAGGGTTCAGTAGGCTACAAAAATAAGCACCTCATGGTTTCGCTTGAAATGAATGGAAACAATTTGAAGCAATATAGGGCTTAGAGGCTTGTCAGACAGTTGTCTTGTTTAAGTGAATGTCTGGGTTATGGTGTGTTTTATTTACTTCCTAATATTGAGGCATGTTAGGACTGACTAGAATCTCTAAGAGATTTGGATGTTGGATGGTTTTATTTATTCTCTATCAATAGATCCTATGC
>NW_012148619.1:73365-78144 GCF_000956105.1 Propithecus coquereli | reverse complement strand
CAAGCATGTGTCCAGTTAATTCAAATCTCATTTAAGCCCATTATGGTTCTCTAAAGATAGCTCTGAGATGATGTAATATAGTTTTTCCTCTGAAAGCATTATAATGTAGCCCCACTAACTTGTCTTTCTGATGTATCTTAGCTCAGGTTTGTACCCCGCAGAGCCTGAGCCACCCTCCACATGAGGAACCTAAGACAGAATGTCAGTACTGCCTTCTAATGATTTCATCTGAATTGCAAAGCGCTGGCTTATGGCCTTATTCATAACTACAGTTTTAGAAACTACTTTGTATAACTGAGAATGACTTCTTCAAAGGATGCAATAAAAGGGATGCTATGATAACAAAGAGCTGAAAAACACGTGTTGGGTGACTTGGAGATGTGATGCTTGGTATGATCTTGAAATTTTAACCATGGTTTCCTCCTGCCACTCACTTACTGAAGAGTCTATGATGGGCTTTAGGTTGCCAAATGGACAGAACTAACATGGGATAGTGAGAGAGTACAGAGTCTTTGGAGCGAAATGGATTTGAATTCAAACACTGGCTGTAATAACTCTGACACTTTTGGCACATAGTGGAGGCTGAAAAATGTTTGCTGAATTCCTGTTTTCTAATGTAAGCTTTACAAGCCTCAGTTTCTGCATCTGTAGGGAGGGGATAATGCCTACTTCCTTAATAGGATTGTTATGAGCACTAAACAAACCCCTGTATGGAAATATTAGAGTAATGCCTGGCATGAAGTAGATAATTAGCTAAAGAACACAAATTGATCTACTATTCCATTTAGACACCTAATTAGACGTTATTTATTTATCCATCCTTCTCTTAACTCCTGCATAGAATCACATTGGTAATTTGCGGGTGCAGCCATTCAGACCATAGGATTCTGCACTGAGTTTGAGTCCTCTCTTGCAAAATATATTCATTCCATCCCAATAGCCCCATTTCAGCATTAACTTTAAAGTCTAAGTCCAAAGTCTCATCTTAATATCCTCTAAATCAGACATGGGTGAAACTCAAGGTACAATTGATCCTGAGGCAAATTCTTCTACAACTATCAACCTGTGAAATCAAGCATGTTAGATGCTTCCAAAATACAATGGTAGGACAGGCATAGGCTACATAGTCTCATTCCAAAAAGGAGAAACGGGAAAGAAGAAAGGGGTAAACAGTCCCACACTGGTTCAAAACCTCAAGGCTGGAGAATAATCTTCTTTGATGCAAGGTTCTGTCATCCAGGCCACTGCGGGTTGTGATACACGTGTAGCAGCTGTGGAGCCCAGCATTGGAATGTGGGGAGCAGAGTCTTGTCTGGCATCAGGCAGACAGCACTGAGGCTGTGCAAGTGCCTATGGCTGCCCCTCCTTTGAAATCATTCTGTCTCCCAGGCCCTGGCACTCTGGGCCTGTGATAGGCAGAGCAGCCCTGATAAGCTTCGAAATCCCTTCCAGGTCATTCTTCCGTTATCTCGATGAGTAGCTTCTCTTGATGTGACAGATTCATGCTAATAATCTCCTTATCAAAGAGTGACACATTTCTTTCCTCCACATACTTTCTCATTCCTTTTAATATGAACTGGCTGAGAATTTTCTCATTTTTCACATTCTGTTTCCTTTTTGATTAACAATTCTATCTGTTTTTCTATTTGCATTTTACAATGAACACTCAAGAAAAAACAAGCTGTACCTGCAACACTTTGCTTACAAATTTCCTTAGTCAAATACCCAATTACATTTCTCCCAACTTCTACCTTCTGCAAAACACTAGGGCATGAACACAATTCAGTTGAGTTTGAGTTCTTCAGCACTTTATCACGGCAAATGTATTCCTCATTTCCATGCAAGACTTCATCAGAATGGCCTTCAATGTCCATATTTCTACTAACATTCTGATATTACCACTTAGATATTCTCTAAAAAGATTAAGGCTTTCTCTATAGCTCTTCTCTATTCCTGAGCCCATATCAGAATTGCTCTTAAGGGTCCATTCATAGCAATAAATGCATTTTCCAGCATGAACCTCAAAACTCTTCCAGCTTCTACCCATAACCTAGTTCCAAAGCCTCTTCCACATTTTAGGTATCTGTTACAGAAGCACCGTTGCTTCTTGGTGCCAATTTTCTGTCTTAGTCCATTTGGCATTCTATAACAACATATCATAAACTAGGTATCTCATAAATAACAGAAATTTATTTCTCACAGTTCTGGGGGCTGGAAAGTCCAAGGTCAAGGTGCCAGCAGATTCAGAGTCTGGTGAGGGCCCACTTCCTTCTTCATAGATGGCTGTCTTCTTGTTGTAACCTCACTTGATAGAAGTGGCAAGAGAGCTCTCTGGGGCCTCTTTCATAATGACACTAATCCCATTTCTGAGGGCCCTACCTTCATGGCCTAATCACCTCCCAAAGCCCCACGTTCTAACACTATCACATCTGTGATTAGGCATCAATATATGAATTTTGGAGGGATATAAACATTTATATTATAACCCCGAATGTTGAGCATGTATTCAGTTTTCAAGTGTTTATCACTGTTGTTATCAATGTTCATACATTCATATTTATTTGATTGATGTTTGTTTATTGAAAACATTTATGATCCTCACCAAAACAATAACCTTATTCATGTGTAATGAGTTTATAAAATGCTTTAATCAAAATTAAATTGTGGTAATTGAAATTCTTGCCACAAAATCAATTTCTTTACATGTGCATGTATTCACCAAACATAATTTGACATCTTCTATGTGTAGTTGTTAAGCATACAACAATGAATAAAATTAGTCAATAATACATGCATAAATAGTTATAATATTAGTTTGTGATGATGACCAAGTGGGCAAGGTTAAAAAAATTTCAAAGAAAGCATGACTTAGTACATTTTAAGGGGAATAGGAGGGCTAGGTTTAAAAGACTTTCTGAAACTGAGGATGTATGAGCTGAAACATGGCATCCAGAGTTTCTTGGGACAAGATGATAATCCAATGAAAATGTATTAAGGCAGGAAATCTTGAAAGGGCATGTGACATTTGGGGAAGAACTGAAGAACAGAAGACATTTGTAATTACATCATAAGTAATAGAAAAAAGAGAGAGAGATGTCTGGAGAAGTCATTTGGAAATTATTTTGTGAAAAGTTTTTTAGGCAGGGAGACAGGGAGACAGTATGGATAAGCCAAAGTTGAGGACATGCCTGGGAAAAACACAATTCATGGGAAGGCAAATGACAGATAAATGCTAGTTAGTGAAACTTGTTAATGTATATTCTTCTGGTATCATTTTTGGATGATATGGGCCCAAAGTTGTGTTCAGTGGTTAACCTTTGTTCTCCCAGGTAGATAGGAGGGTGGGGGGCAGGCTACCTGTTGTCTTTGTAAATGTATATCCTGCTTAGGCAACTATGGGGAGGGGGTAAATCTGTGTTACATCTGCTTCTTATTAATAATTGCTTTCAGCTCGACAATCCTTCATATTTGGGGGTGGCATCCTCTAGTCACAAGATGTTTGTTAATAACATCCCTGACCTCTACCCAGATCCCATTCGCACCTCCTCAATTGTGATACACAAATCTCCAGATATTGCCAGTTATCCTTGGGAGTCAAAATTGCCCCTGGTTGAGAACCACTGACCTCATGGAATATATTCCATTGTTTCAAGTAATGTATTCTGTATTCCTTTGAATCTTTAGGGTCAAAACTTAACAAATAATTTTGTGTAGGAAATCAGGTAAGCACGAAGCCTAAATCAGCCTTTTAACTTGATTTCAAAAAAAATTAAGTATGAGTTCAAGTTTAAGGTCTTTATTCCTAAAAGTTAAGAACTTCATCATTTTAGCCTATTTTTTGTGTTGTGTCTTGTAGGGAGACCTACATTTTAACTGTCAGCTCTGATTCCTGCTTCATGCCACAAGATTGGAGATGGCTTTGTTTATCAACTATTTGATTAAAAAGATAGTTGACAGTAGTAAAGCTTGGTCAGTATAAGGACGAATGAGCTTATTAAAGGCTGTAAGATCTTCATCTATGGCCTAGAGGGAAGGAGAATGGAAGGGAGAAAAAATGGTTTGATGTTCTTTAAGTTTCAAGTTTATAGTGACCTAGGAATAAATCTAAATTGGCAAAATTGTGAACTTTGAAGACATAGTTGTGAGCCAAAATAAAATCATAACTCCCTCCAGCCCTTTGACTGAATGGACCCCCCTCTTGGACAAGGGAACCCCAGAGAAAACTTAAAACTGAGTTCCCAGCCAGAATAGGATGGGAGGTCAGACACACCCCATTATACCCTCTCCCTTGCTAATGGCCATCAGGATTTTTTTCCTCAGGGCTAAGCAGAACCTAATCTTGTGACCCAGACCATCATTCTTTCCTGATAAGACACCACCCACCAACCATGGAGTGGTTTTAGCCAATCTACAAAGCATGCTCAGAGAGGGTATTCATGTCCTTTCTTCACCTTTTGACACAAAAAGGATGCTGTTTTCTGAACATGGACCCCATAAAGGAACATTAAGCTTGATTGTGCATACCATGTTTCTCCTTTCATAAATATTCATGTCTCCTCCTATAGCTTGTTGTGTATATTTGGCCATCCCACTCAGTATAAATTCCTGTTCCCCTTGTCCCTGCCTTGAAGTGTGTGTTCTGGCTTCCTGCCAGGGCTCTGCTTCCCAGCCTGTTGGAATGGCCACCCACAGACTGCAACCTTTTATGAGAAATAAAATTCTCCTTTCCAAATTTATGAACCTCATCATTTTCTTCAGTTAATATACAGATGAAACCTA
>NW_012148619.1:47623-70810 GCF_000956105.1 Propithecus coquereli | reverse complement strand
CAGCATAGTGAGACCCCATCTCTACCAACGGGTAAAAAAATTAGCCAGGCATTATGGCGTGTGCCTGTAGTCATAGCTACTCAGGAGGCTGAGGTGGGAGGATAACTTGAGCTCAGGAATTTGAGGCTACAGTGAGCTATGGATCAGTCCATTACACTCCAGTCTGGGTAGCAAAGTGAGACCCTGTCTCAAAAAAATTTAAAAAAAGTTAATAAAAGGAAAAAGTAACTCCCTTTATAAAATAAGGGACAACTAAAATGCACTTCTGCACTAAGTAAAATTAATGGCTCCTAATGTGCCTCAGAGATCCTGGGCCCATAACTTTTCCTCTAATAACATACTAGGATCTTCATGCAAGTTCTTTTATTTTTTTCTCACTTAAACATTTTATTTAAACTTCCCTGTGATAAAGTTGGCATGTTTGGGAGATGGAATTGACTAAATGCCAGGTAGAATTCTGATGTGAATTTTATGGAGTGAGGCTACATAGAATTCTGTGCATGAACAGATTGGCTACGAAATATACCACACAACCCAGTAACATGCTATATAAATGCTGTCACTTTTCACAGTCCCTGGATTAATGTTTTTTGGCATCTTAATGACTTGTTCTGTCCAGTGGTTTAGTTGGACACTGTTGTCAATGCAATCATTACGAGTATCAAAACACTGAATCAGGTGTTTTCTAGGTTTTTTTCTTCCTCTGGATTTTATAAGTGAAACTCACATTGAACTAATTTGCTTTCTGAAGGAAGCCCAATGTTAATTTCATAAGCTCCCTCCATATTACAAAAACAAAAGAGTACTAAAAAATTATTACTAACATTGAAAAAAGAAAAAAAAATAGGTGAATACAATTGTTTTGTACCTATTAGATTTTTTTTTCTTATTGCAAAAAATAAAAAGAGGTATTTTCTCTCTTTTCCTTTTCTCTTGGACATTCAAAGAATTATGGGATATTAAGGAACAAGATGATCAGCTTTTCTGTCATATGTTGACAACTCATTGAAAAGAGAATAACCTTTTTATTATCTGAGATCACCAGTTGCTCAGCATTGGAAAAATCCTGGGAAGAGTGCTAAATTGATTATCAGTGGGAGTATTTTCAATTCAGCACAGTTTTCTGTATGCCTTCCTAATGGCATCATTTTAACCAATGGATGTTTGCTGCTGTGTGCTTTCCCAAAGAAGGATGGGCTCAAACAAAGGAAGGGTGCACTGGAATCTTCAGCATGTCTTGCTTGCCTAGCAGGCCAAATCTTCTTCATTAGGAAACAGGACTACTGAACTTGTAATGGTGCATTCTGTTTTTCTCCTTCACTCCTGTTGATTAATACCAAGGCATGGGCAAATATCTCCTCACCAAGGGCAAGAGTGAAAATGCTTGCCATAGATCCCTGATGAATTTAAATCAAACCTAGAACCTTTGTCTTCCCTTATAGAACATTCTTTGCTGAGATTTTTTTTTTAATGACATTCAGACTAGGTGATATATATGTGAATTTCCAACAATATTTATGATTTTTTCAAAATTCAGTTTCCCATTTGGCAATATATGTGGAGTAGACTATCTTATTATTATTTCAGAATATTTGCTGCCTTTTCCTGGGGAAGGATGAAATTCTTTTCCCCATTGGTTAACAAAATGGGAGTGGCAGTTTTTTTCACCAGGGTATAGGTTACCAAGTTCTGCCACGATAACCGGTAATGTTCCAGCTAGAGTGTGCTCTCTCAGCATCAGACCTTCAATGGATATAAAGTTTCAATAAGGAATTTTATTTCGTTGTTGTAAACTGCTAAGATTTAGGAATATTTGTTACCACAGGGCAACCCAGTTTATGCTGATACACTGTCTCTTATGGAGACTTGAGGGAAAGTAAAGGCAAATTATCATTTGACAATGACTATTATATGCCAGGCAATTTTCATATTCCAATTCAATAAGTTATCACTAGGGGAATTACTTAAGTAATATGCATAATTGAAATTGGAGTAAAGTGTACTTGGGATCCAGAATAAATATTTTCCCTTTTCAGGTCTCTAAATTCAGCCAAAGATTAGCTCTTTTTTTCCTGAAGCAAAATGGCTGTTTGCCTTATGGTTTTTTAGTTATTTCTTTTTATTCTATGCCAAGGCTTGCTGATTTTGATTAGGGCAGTTATACTTATTTGAGTAAGGGTAAAAGGAAGAAAAGCAAAATGTACTTCCTCAGTATAGTGTGTTTATTCTTCTTAGACATGGTATGGAGCTGAAGTACCAAGATTTCTAGATGGGTATCAAAAAATATTTACAAGGTACATAATGGAGGCAGCCACCCAGCATAAATATCAGTGAACTGTGGATAATGCTCTCAGTGGCAAGATGTGAGAAGAGGTTTTCCTGCTCATAATAATAGGAACATATTCATTAGACTCTCAATTGGAGCTCAAGCCCAAGAAGTTTCAAGTATGATACAAGCCAGGCCAAGGTTAGCAGAAAAACTTGGGTAAGCTTCCAGAGAAACTTGTGATAGTTTTGTAATAACTAAAGGACAACATTTATAGCCCTGCCCTGGGGTTACTAATTTTGTTTCAGTGGGACCAGTTCATTAGGGTGGTCCTTCTCTCTGTCACAGAAGGAACTTTGATTACAAATGTCAGAAACCCAATCTCACTAACTCGAACTTATTGTTCATTTACCTTTAAAATTGTTTAGTTTTAAATGGTGGAGTTATTTCACAAAAGCTTCCAAGGGTAATGTTTCAGCGATGGTTCAATTTAGGAGTTTACAAATCACTGGAGATAGTGTCTGCTTTTTCCCCTTCTGGTCTTTTTATCATTGTGCCGGTTTTCTCCTCAAACAAGCTCTCGAAAGGTGGTGGGAAAAAATGGCCACTGACAACTCCAAACTTAAATCAGCCATACAATTTGAGATTCCAGAGAAGGCAAAATCCTTTTTCCAAAATAGGTAAAATCAAGGGAGAGCCTCTAATTGAATCATCTTGGGTCATGTGCTAATCACTGTGGCTTGAGGATGGGCCGCTCCTGTCCAGATTGGTGCCATGTGCCACAAGTTTAATAATGGGACAGAGGAGAGTCTCAGCTAAGCTGTATGGAATGGATTTTCCACATGAAGAAGGATGCTGTTACCAGAGGAGAGAAGAAGTGAAATATGTTGGAAAGATGAAAACAGTGGCTAGACCAGAACACTACTCATATCCCCTTTGGTTGGGCAATCTCATGGCCAGATGGAGTTGTAGTTTGTCTTTGCTCTTGTAAGCAGACAAGAACTCAAACTCTATAAAATAATTTAAAGAGATTTATTCTGAGCCAAATATTTGTGACCATGGCCTGGAAAGCTACACTTTAAGAGGGCTTGAGCAAGTGGTGGTCCTGCCATGGTTGGGTTACAGTTTGGTTTTATACATTTGAGGGAGATAGGAATATCACATAAAGTCACAAATCAACACTTGGAAGGCATAATTGGTCTGGCTCCAAAAGGCAGGACATGTCAAAGCAGGGGATTGCAGGTTATAGGTGAGTTTAAAGATTCTTTGATTTGTATTAATAATTGGTTAAATAAATAAAGCTTTGTCTAAAGGCTTGGAGTGTTTTAAATTAAGATAAGGAAGTCTGCTAATCATAGACAAGCCACTGGGCATATACCAAGACTCCAATGATCTGTTAAGTAATTGATGACCTGCAGGTGTGGTTTAACCTTTGTCTCACATGGCTTTAGGCTTGTTAATTATTTTGTATCTTATTGTTACGAAGAATAACTTCAAAAAGAATAGGACATAAGTAGGCATGTCTGATGTCCCTTGTCATGGCCAGCAACTCAGGTTTAAGGTGTTTCTTATTTAGAGTCCCCTTGGCCAAGAGGGGGTCCATTCAGTTAATTGAGGGGCTTAAGATTTTATTTTAGTTCACACTCTGGAGTTTAAGTATTCATTAACAGCATGGGAAGTCTAGTCATGTAAGCACAGGCATTGTGGAATATTGCCTTCTCCAAATCACAATCTGTTGATAAGGCAAAGATGAGTTTATTGTTTACCTTAGTAAGAGAAAACACCACTTCCAAGCTTTGATAGTGTTTCAGAGAGGAAAATATCGGGTTAGAATTTACTGATAATTGGAAGTTAAGGTGTATCTCTCAATACCAGCATTGCAGGGCAGAGGGGTTAATTAAGGTTGGATAAGAATCATGGTGTAACAGTTTGGGATTGGTGAAAGCTGCAAAGCAAGGATTTTGAGGCAAAGGGTTCAGAAGATTCTTAAGGCATACCTGTTTATACTTTCTGTTGAAGAGCGATGGATGTTTCAGGAGATTTTTGTAACAAACAATCCAGTTATTTGCTTGAGCAAGAGACTCAAAGAATAGTAGAGTTATGCTAATGAAGCCAATAGAATAATAGTTATGTTAATGTAGACAGTAAACTCTGTGAGGAGAAGTAATTTTGTTCCTTAGTGTCCAAGCTGTATGTGGGAACATATGTTTTTAGTTCTCAGCATCTTTTGACCTAGAAAAATTGTAATGGTATAAGAATGTTTTTAAAATTCTTTAAAATGGTAAACATTCATTTAAGATGATAAAAAGGTAATTTAATTTATTTAACAGATGTTAAAATGTAAATAAGATAAGATAAAGTATTAAAAGAAACTTTTAAAGGTAAAATGTCTTTAAAACTTAAGGAAATAAATGCATTTTCTATCATTCTTCACTCAGCTATTTTAAACAAAGGTTATTATAATATTCAGGATGGTATTAAAATTTATATATACTTTACTATTGAGAAGAAATGTTTTGAACTCATTTTGATTTTCCTCCTAGTTTTGAGGTGGCCTCTCTTCTGATTGCTTGTATCTTTCTGGAGCAGCTTCTATCCTGGAGCTCTATTCCTTGGTGTTATTGAGAGAAACGCTTTATTGTTTTTGTTTTTTTCCTTGCAATCCTCTGTTCTTTGGGTTGAAGGTTTGATCCAATCTTTTCTCTTTCCTATTATTTCCATTTGCTACAACTAGTAGCATACGATACACCTTGATTTAGGTAACCTGAATTTATTTTAAAGGGTCCCAAAGCTTAGGATCACAACTATTTTGATACTGCTTATGAATTTCTTTATAGATATGCTATATTTTGAAACTCTGAGAACAGAATTCAGTTGATGAGTAAATATGAAATGCTCTATAAATGTAAATTGCAATGTAGATTTTCAGACAATCTGGAAGTGTAACTATTGTGTGAAATACACAGACCTATAGTGTAAACGGAGGTAACTGGGTTGGAAATAAAGTGCCTCTAACAATGTTTTGACTGGCATTTCTGTTACATGAGCCACCTATTGTCTCATTGTCATATGAGTATGTGTGTGTGTGTGTGTGTGCGCGCACGCGCGCACGTGTGTGTGTGTGTGTGTGTGTGTATTTTTTATTTCTCTGTCTGCCATGCCTTTCTCAGGCTCACAGTCCTCCTATTTAGGCACTGACCTGTTAGCATCTCCAAATGGCAGCCGGTAAAGATAAACAAAGGATGGGCTACTTCCTTCCACCAGGCAATTGTCTGTGACATGGAATTTCAGTTGTAACAGAAGCACTAAAATTTAATGATTCACCCAAGAAGGTTCTGGTTCTTTTCTGTGTTTGAAAAAGTGCTGCCATCCTCCCTTCCAGAGGGTACACTACACTCAGAAAGCAGTACTCTTCTCTTCACATTGAAGTAAACCACATGCCAACTTTTAACCCATAAGAGGAAATGCTCCTTATCTATAGTGTATATGCGTCTCATGCTAGAAGTCACAGAGGAAAGCTTGAGCAGTTTAGACTCCTCAAGAGTCATTTAGAATGCACTTACTGCACTTATTGCTCAGATCGAGTTTCCCCTTCTCTGGATAAAATGTATAAGCACTCACATAAGCCCCCCAGACACACCCAACACACACACACACACATACACACACACACCCAGAGGTGGGGTAGGGAGAAAGAGAGAGGAAAGGCAAACCCACCAGCTCATGCATGAAAGTGCTTTCTTCAGACAAAACAGTGACAAAATTGTATCTATAAGGAAAGTGCTTGTCAAAGGAAAATTGCATCTTGACAAAGTTAAACAGGAAAGGAAGGCTTTAAGACTATTGCAGTAGAAGAAGAGGCCTAGTGCATGAGCTCAACTCTGCTGAAACACAATGCTGTAGAGCTTTTAAGAGCTGGGGTCATGGTGGGGAATCGTAGTCCATCCTTGTTTGCTAAATTGGCCTTACCCATAAAAAAAGTTAACTTTCTAGCTTCAAGGCAGGAGGTAGTTTTGCAACTTAGAGCAAGACCCCCACCCTTTCACAGAGACTGGGGGATAGGAGTCCTATTTTCCTTGATGATTGATTACTTTTCTAAATGATGGTTCCCAGGTTTTTAAGAAAGGCATTTCTAGGGTTGTAAAATTGGCAAGAGACTGGGCATATCCTTCAAAGGGGCAGAGAAAGAATTTACAATTACAAATTCTCTAATGTAAATGCTCTAAGGGAAGGGAGATCAGGGTCCCAGAGACAGGAACATGCCTGTCTAAAGTTTTGTCAAGCTGAGGAAAAGGTTAAGGCCATTTTGGTCACATGTCATGGAGGTCACTTCCTATATTCATCTGGAAGTTTCTTTGCAAAAACAGATATCGCCCTTGGCATCATTCTGGATGTGATATGGCACACTTCACGTTTATGAAATAGACTGATGTCTATGGAGATTGAGCTGAACCTACTGGGACTGCTATTGCTGCTAACTTTTTCCCCATGTAGCCATTCATTCTCTTGGGTTAAACTTTTTTTACCTTGGGGATCTCTTCTTATAAACAAACATATTTGGATATGTATATACATTTTTATATTAATTGAGTATATATCTATATTTATTTGAATATATATTTAAACATATTTAAATAAATATACAAGCATCCTCAGTATCTGCAGGGGCTTGGTTCCAGGACCGTCTGTGTGTGCCAAAATCCATGGATGCTCAAGTTCCTTATATAAAATGATGTAGTATTTGCATATGACCTATGAACATCCTCCTGTATACTTAAATCATCTCTAGATCATTGTAATACATAATACAATGTAAATGCTATGTAGATAGTTGTTATACTATATTGTTTATGGAATGATGATAAAAAAATCGGTACAGAAGAAACCATCTTTTTAAAATATATTTGATATGCATTTGGTTGAATCCACAGTTGCAGAACCCACAGACATGGAAGGCTGACTGTATGTTAATATATATTTTGTATGTTTATTGAAACATAAATTTGAATATATAAGTTTAAAGCAAAGTGACCTTCAAGACTTTAGCACATAGAGAGCATAAAGAAGATTAAAATAGCATAGGAAGAAGGGGAAATAATTTTTGTTACATTTTTACTATGAATCATGCAGTCTTAAGCCCTCTGCTGTTCCTTACTTATCACAACAACCTTATGAAGTATGGTGGTCCTTGTTTAAAATGTAAGTGAACCTAGAAACTTAATGTCACTTAACGAAGTCATGCTGATAGTGAGGGGTAGAGCTGGGATTCTAACACAAGACTGTAATACATTCCTTCATTTGTGGTACGTGATCACTGACAGCTCTGAGGCACCACCTTTTACACTTCTCCCTTCTGCTTCACATCTGAACAAGCCCATAGAAAAGGGGAAGCAGATCCTACAAATCCCCATAAGGAAGAACCCTCACCCTGGTCCTACCCCTAACCTCAATTGCCGCTTCCTTCACTCAAACTGCTTGGGTGCCTGCCCTGCTCTATTAAAAATGAAAACCCATTAGGTGATTAACTAACTTTTTTATACACTCTTAGTGATGTATGTTGCTATCAGTCTTGATGTTCGTATCACTTTTGGGTATGAGATTGATCCTTCCCTCTGCAGGCAGGACAACTCCAAAGCAAAGGCTATGCAAAATGAAAAGGGGAGATAGGCCCTTTACAAACACACATCACCACTGCATACTTCAGTGGCCAAAATTCTTCATGTGCCTTTAGCCACATGACCCCTCCCCAAGCCATAAACAATTCTCAGTCAGAAAAAGTATCAAAAAAAAGAAAAAAAAGCTCATTTGAAAGAGAAGCAGTTTAAACACAATTTGCAATAATTGTATGTTTGAATTTTGGTTCATTTCCATTTCCATATGTTTTTGGTTCTAGCAATTATAAATTGTAGTCACGTGGATAATAGGAATCAAAGTAAATTTTATTACAATAAAGGGCTGTGGTTTAAGGCTTGGTTCTCCCTTCTTTGTTATGAATATAATGAATTTTTTAAAAATAGAGGGCCTATTGCTGAGCTAGAAGACAAATGCTATGTTGCAATAGTAAAGGCAGAACATCTTACGCATCTTCTAAAAGATTTAGTCAAAGAATTGTCCCTGTGGGTAGTGAACATCTGTTTTATCTAGATTCCCCTTTCCAATTCTCTGATAACAGAACTGATTTTCCTCTGAGGAAGCTATTCCGTATGTTTCAACAGAGCTAAGTCCTTTAAATTCATAACGTTTGTCCCAGACACAGGTGTAGTCATGAAGCCCAGGCTTGAGCTATGAAAGCACTTTATCTTCTTGAACCTAATAGTAGGTTTAGAAATGGGCACAAGGCTCGATTCAGACCAACCAGACTCCTCTCTGGGAATCTTCTGCCAGAACCTTTCAAATAATGGCATCTTTCACTGGGATTGCTAGGCAGGTAGGGTGTGTACCTAAAGCACTGTCACAGGTGGTAGTTTTCACTCTCTGAGGGCAGATGCATTTGAGAGACAGAAAATGACACCAGGCTCTAAAATATAATTCCTAAAACCAGTTGTCTTTGGAAGTTTCAGTTACATAAGCCAAAGAACTCTCCCTTTCTGCCTAAGCTAGTTTGAATTGAATTGAGTTTCTATTACTAGTGATAAAAAGTCTAAACTATACATGTGCTCTTATACCGTGCCGTGAAAGAAGTACTATGTAAAGTGACTGCATAATTTATCATCCAAATCAGCACATTTTTGCAAGTGAAAATGGACACTACTCATACTTACGTAGGGCCCAACTAGGACATATGGTAACCTCAGTAATTGGGGCTGTACCGTATTATATCGCATATTTTCTAAACTTGTAATAGCTTCTTCCATGCCCACAGGTGTTTTAACACATACTTTGTGTGTAAGAAAACAGCTTTTAAAAATAACTGCCACTGAAGATTGTGTCCATGCTTTAGCCCTCTACCTGTGCCTATCTGTCTGTCTGTCTGTCTATCTATCTATCTATCTATCTATCATCCATCCCCTTTAAATGACTTATAAGTTGGGGGAGAGACTAGTTTAGAGATAAATTTCCTGGAGTAATAAACAAAGATCATCTGTCAAGGTAGGAGTCCCAGAGTGGAGAAGACACAGGTAAGCAGCCCTATGTGGCATGACCGTAGTGGCATGCACTCTACTTTGGCCTAACCAATAATACTTCCTTGTTTCTTTCTCTTTACGGAACCCTTCTTTGCTCTTTATACAGCAACGTGCTTAGGATTAAATATAATTGTTCTAAGGCTATTTTAATAATTTAATTCCCCTTTGTTAATGAATGATCTTTGGAAGGCTTTTTGTCCGTATATGGCCAATGGGCTGTAAAGAGAAGTCTATTGGTGATTCCTAGCAAAGTTTCACTTTACTGAGAGAGGCACAAGAAGATACATTGTTTTTGCTTTGCATTCCTTTCCCACCCATATTTCTGTTTTGGGTACTATGCATTAAACTTAATGACTGAAACTGTGGCAGTGATTTTGTGTCCATGAGGCAGTAAGTCTGGGGGTAGGAATCAGCACACTGAGGATGGTGGTGTGGAAACATGTAAAGTTTTGGGGTTTCCTTAATGGAATTGCTAAATTGTAAAATCATTCCTAAGATTCCTGCCTCCAGACTTCTTGTTAAATAACCAATTTATGTTTTATTGATCAAGCCATTGTCAGGGAGATATTCTGTGACTTTTACCTGAAAGTATCCTAATTTATATAGGAGGTGTAAATTGCACATCAGGCTGTCAGTGTCCCATGACATGGTCATATACTACGGATCAGCAAATTCTACAGACAATTTTCACCTAAAGTCCCACAGCAACACAAATGCTGCCCCTATATTTTTCAAGAAAGCTAGAACTATCTAGACAGAACTCCTATAGCCCACATAATAAAATCTCTCTCTCTTTCTACCTCTCTCCTCCTCTCCCCCCTCCTCTTTACCTTTCCTCTCCCTTCTCCCCTTCCTGTTCTCCCCTCTCCCCTCTTCCCTTTCCCCCTTTTCATTCTTCTGGGGCAAATCATTTCTCAAGTGTAGGTATAGGAAAAAGTCAATAAACATTTATGAGAAAGCCACAAATATCTACTTGGATACACTTTTTTTGTTTTGATATCCAGTCTCTGCACTGACTTTATAATCATTTCCTGACTAAACGTAAGAGTAATGATGACTACTATTGCAAAGAAACTAATTAATAGATTGGCTCTTCTGAAAACCTTTATAAACCCTATATAACTTAGGGCCATTCCCTCTCTCAGTGCTTGGCAGATAGCAGTATTACCTCAATGTATTGAACTTTCCACATGTTACTGCCTCCAAGCTTCCATTTCCAAGTATCACTTTGAGACCACTGGATGGTGATGGAATGAGCATTGGTATAGCCATTCGGAGGCATGGGCTTTAGTCATAGCTTTGCCTCCAGCAACACCTGCCACTCAAGGCAGTGTGTGGAAGCCCATAGGAGATTTCAGTTTTGTAGTCTGTTAAGTGAGGAATTCAGATGAAAGAATTTAGATTTCTAAAATTTTATATTCAGAATTCAAAGAGGTGCCATCTCGGGAAAATAGGTTGCATAGCACATTACCATTGTCAGAGGTGGCATGGAAAGTTGTGTTGAGAAGTGTATGGACTAAATAATGGCCCCCAGAGATATCCAGGACCTAATTCCTGGAAACTGTGAATGCTATCTTATCTAGCAAAAGGGTCTTTGCATATGTGATTAAGTTATAAATCTTCAGATGGGGAGATTATCCTGAATTAGTTGGGTGGGCACTAAATGTGATCACAAGGATCCTTATAAGAGAGAGGCAGATTTGGCTACAGAAGAGAAGGATATGTGACCACACTGCTGCTTTTGAAGATGAAAGAGGGACCATGAGCCAAAGGATGCAAGAAATGTAGCTCTAGAAGCTGAAAAAGGCAAGAAATGGATTTTTTTCTGAAGGCTGGGAGCACCGCCCTGCCAACACCATGATTTTTCACATCTGTCCAGAACTGTGAGAGTTTTGTTTTATACTGCTTTAAGCCACTAAGTTTGTGATAATTTGTCACAGTAGCATAGGTAAATAATCCAGTAAGAATGGTGAAGTCTTGACTTTAGCAGAGATGTGGACTAGGATATATTTGAGATTTCCCATTCTTAATGGAAATGAGTGGTGGTAATTGCTTTACTGTTTACTTGCAGTTTCTGGCTTAGAAGACAATAAATCTAAATATGTAGAAATAGCTTTGTAATATTTTCTGATTTTATCTGAATATTACACTCTTATGTGGAGCCTTTGATATGTGCCTATAAGTTGCTCTTTAGTTGTAAACAAAATTTCCTTCTAAATTATAGTTGTAGACAACAGCAGGCTTGGTGTGCCTAACTGGATGAATCACTTTTAACATTTATCTCACTTAGTTGGTGTTTTTTACAGTGGCTTCTAACCTATGGTATGCATTGAAACAAGGAGTTCTTAAAAGCATATGCCTGGATTTCAATCTTATGTAACCAATCAGAATTTCCTTAACATGTTTATTTTTAAATTCCTCTACAGAGATTATAAAATAAACAAAAACTTGGAAAAAATTGACTCTCTGAGTCATTGCCATTAACTGATATACTTTGAAATACTCAAAATATTTCCTTTTGGGTAACAAACACATTTGACGTACTTGCAGCTCTCATGATATCCATGTTTCTATGATCTTAAATATATGTGAAATCACACCAAAAAGGCTCATAAATGTTTCTTAAAAGTGCATTAAATAATGCTAAATATGAGATTTATTTCTAACATGCTTTCTATTTTAGGAAATTATTAGTCTGTTGTAGGCTAGATAGCATCTCATTAAATTTGATATAATCTGTTGCTGACTGGAGAGACAGAAAATATTGCTGTTCTATCCCAATTTTCAGAAATGCTAAATTAAGCCATATGAAATTACTGGTTTTGTAGGGCAAAAATTTTTGAATGCTGTCATTTTCATATGGTTTAACCTATTAAATGAATTCATTAATAAAGAAACTCAAGGAAACTAAATTATGCCAATAATTTAAAAAATGAAATATAATAAATAGGTAAATAGAGGTGTTAGGTAGGTAGTTAGGATCTCAGACTCTTCTTGGGACTCTGTTCTGTAAGACAACAGAGTAATAATTCCATTAACACTTTTGTACCTACCATCTAGTTTAAGAAATGGAACTTTACCATTAACTGTATACCATCCATAAGTCCCCAAATTTGTGTTTATAATTTTTTGGCTTTTATTATAATTTATCATATGCAGATCCTTAAATAAACAGAAAATATTTAGCCTTTATCAACTGGTTGGGAAAGCTGGCTCTGTCAATAATCAAGTGTTCATTCATGCTGTGGGGAAGTTGGGGAGGGGTTCGTCATGACTATTGACTAATGGTGCACCATTGGTCAGTTTGCCTTTGCCTATTCCAATATCACAGTTTTAGTTATTATAGCTTTGGAATTTTTATATGAGTTCTTGGTATTTTAATATTTTTTATTTTTTCTCCTCTACATTTCTCAGGTAGAATGTCTCAATTTTATCTTCCATTTTACTGAATCTATTTTCTAAAGGTCAGTTCTGCTTTATTTAGCCTCCAACGCATACTTTAATTTAGCTATTGAAATTTTCGTTTCCTTGCATTTTTTTTTAAATCTGACCTTGTCACCTTGCCCCAACATTTCTTTGTAAAAAGAAAAGGCTTCCATGACATAGGAACAAAAATACCTACTAAGAAAAATAAAGGAAGAGTGGTTTAATAGAAAGAAAAGAAAAACATTCTTCCTCCCAAATAAATATTCTATTTAGGATGTCCTGCCAAATATCTACTAATAGAAGAACTGGTTCCACTAATAAGTTCTTATTAGGGGGTCTGTATTCTCAATAAGGTGTCTTTTGGGTGATTTGGCAGTGAAGGTGTGAAACAAACCATTTATTAGGCTTAAAACAGCACCATTTATTAAGCTCATATTTTGCAGGTCACAAATGGATCTGGGCTCACTAGAGCAGTTTTCTTTCTTGCTTGGCTGAGCCCATTCATGAGATTGCTGTCAGGGGTAGGTCAGCCAGGGCTGGCTGGTCTAGGACAGCCTTACCCCAGACAGCTCATTTCTGCTCCACATGGTCTCTCATCACCCTTAGGCTAGCCTGGGCTTGTTCACATGGTGGGTAATAGCAGAAATGTGCGAAGATTCTTGAGCTTTAGGCTTGGAACTGGCCCAACATTACTTCCACTGCATTTCATGGATCAAAGCAAGTCAGAAGGCCAGCCTAGAATCAAGGGCAGGCAAAAGAGACTCCATTTCTTCAAAGTCACATTGCAAAGGATGTAGATACAGAAAGGAGTCAAGGATTGTGGTCATTTCTTATATTCTGTCGTGGGCAACGTTCTGTTTCTCAAGTATTGATGTACGTTTTGAACAAGTTCCATTTTGTTTATTTTTCTATGTTTATTTTGAAGCTAGGGAAGGTCTAGGCAGAACTATTGGGCATGTAAAAGGATGTTTAAATTGCCCTTCTTTCTGCTCACAGCCTAACTTCTCAACACCCTAACTGCTCGACAACCTAACTGGCCCCAAATTTCTTCACAATATTCTTTCCTTGAGAAGACTGGAATTCTTGTGTTGTAATTGTTTTCCCTAAATTTTCCATTACTGTTTTGCTAACAACTTGAGAAAGCCTGCATCAGGTGTTACTAGCCATTTTAAACTGGAAGACTAAGCTTGATATTAAGATGGCTATTTCTTATTCCAGGTCAGAAGGTTGTAAATAATATTCACTTGCTCTCAAAATAACTATCGTAACACCATGTTTTGACTACTCCTTACTGGAACTTAATTTGCTAACAAGTTACCTTGCATGCCGAAGAAGAATTTCTTTAGTTCAATTTCTTACGAGATAATTCATCTTTGTCCCATGCTCCTTGCACCTGCACTGAGACCCTCTATTGTTTCCGAGCTGGCACTGTTTGAATTGCTTCTTGTTTACCCTTCTGAACCTACATCAATCAGGCTGTCAGTGTAGACATCCACATTTACATAACTAATGGCAATCCTGCTTGGTGTCATTTCAGTTGGTGCAACGACTAGAGATCTCATTTACACACTGGTGACCTTCCAAATTCCACTTCTGTTAATTTTATATGTAGGTCCCTCAAGTTCAAACTGCAAGCTTACTGAGAGTTTAGAGAAATGCTCTGAAGACCCTTGTCCATTCTAGTTTCTGCTATCTGGTTTTTTTTTTTTTTTTGGCTTTATTCATTACCTCAGCTATTCATTTACTATCTTATTGATTTAACAATTTTTTCTCTGATATTTTAGCATCCTTGTGGCCTCACTTTTTTTTTTTTTTTTGCCATGGAAGCTAAGAAAGCCCAAGCTGTATGCATCAGACTACTCTGCTGTTTTTCCCAAGCTAGTGCTTGTGCCCACACTGTGCCACCAAATTGTTTTTTCTGATGGAATTTATTAATCATTCAAGGTAAACTTTCATTCTTTTTAGTGGAATAAATCGATTTTACTTTTTTAAAAAGTTAATTAAATTAACTGGTATTTGACTGGATTGATTGAACTTTCTATTTTTGGTTTCCCATTTTATCAATAATAATCAGAAAGCCCAGGTAGCAAATGTTATGAGGAAGCAGTTGGGTTTTCTTTACCATTTAGAAGTTCATTATTTTCTCTAATTAGCATTTCTAGATATGAACTAAATTAAAAATCCTAAGCCCCCCTGCTGACTGAACAGGCCTCCTCCTGGCTAAGGGTACCCCAGAAAAACCTTAAAACTGAGTTCCTGGCCATGAAGGGAAGGGAGGTTGAACAGCCTTCCTTATATCCTTGCTTTTGGAGTTTAGAAACAACAATTGACGAGCATTAATGTTAAAACAGAGGTCATTAAACTGACAAAACAGACTCTTTATGATAATAAGATATTAAATTATTAACAGGACCTAAGGCTGTGTGGGACAAAGGTTAAATCACCTGTAGGCCATCAATTTCCTTAACAGATCACTTGAGTTATATTTTGTATCTTGTGTCTGATGAACATATTTCCTCAATTTAAAACTTTCCAACCCTGTAGACAAAGCTTTGTTTCTTTAACCAATGACAAAGCAAAGAATCTTTAAACCCACCTAACTACCTATAACCTGTAAACTGCCCCCGCTTTGAGATATCTCACCTTTTTGGGCCAAGCCAATATATACCTTCCATGTATTGATTTTTGATTTTACCTGCAATTCTTATCTCTGAAAACTGTACAAAACCAAACTGTAACCTCAGAATCACTTGCTCAAGACTTCTTGGACGTGGCTCCCTAGCCATGCTCACATAATATTCAGCTCAGAATAAACCTCTTTAAATTGTTTTGCAGAGTTTGGGTGTTTTTTCCATTAACATAGGGAGGTAAAATAATTTTCCCTTTGCCATTCTTCCTTCTTAGCTGGGATGCCCTATAGCAAAAGTTAGATTAACAATAGAAAAACAGAAGTTATTAACGTGTATACCTCATGTATATATGGGAGATATGCAGGGAAAAATGAGTAAATCTCTCAGAGGTGGCTTAGAATTCAGGCTTAAATATCATTTTCAGCTAAAGACAAAAGAGAAAGGGTGTGGGAGAGGTCAGTTACGGAAGCTGATCAGGAAAAGTACAATAAACTAGAGTAAGACTTGTTATGCAGACTTAAATCTTTGCCTTCTGCACTGATAAGAATTTCTTATGATTTAGTCATCCTTCTCTTCCCAGTAGAGAGGAAGACACCCTTAAAAATGAGGATTTCCTTTACTGATGCAAATTTTCTTTACAAAAGGGTAACTTCTACTCTGTTTTCAGAGCTCCTCCTGCTTCTGCTGTTTCTCAAAATAATCCTTAAGCCAAAGAGGCATATCTTGGGGTAGTATATTCTGGCCTCCTATACATTCTTACATCCCCTGAAATGTGCTTGCTATTTGAGTCCTTGGTGTTGAACAAGGACTCCAGAGTCTGGCTCCGGCTTCTGTCACTCCTGTTTCTGTCATTTATTACGTTTTTCATCTGTAAACCATATGTAATATCCACTCAGAGCCATAAAGGATGTAATGTTACTGAAAGCTGGGTACTTGTCCCTTGCCAAATCAATGAGAACGAAGAAAGAGGATGAGTGGGTTTGAGGACAAAGGAAAGAGAAGTTTATTAATTTGCCGGCATATGAGGAAGGTGGTAGACTAGCAACTTAAAGACCACCATCCTTTCTTTAAGCAGAAAAACAGGGCTTTTTAAAAGGGAGTTTTGGTGGTTGGGCTTGGGTCTACGTGGCCGGTGTCACATGTTGTGGCTTCAGGCTGTTGTTGCTTATCTATAATCAGTGGTTTTGGTCTTGGATTATCTTGACCTTATCTCTGGTGACAACAATCTTGTGATCCTTGTCTGGACAATTCTGTTGAGCCATCTCCAGTAGTTTAAGATAATAGAAAAGAAACAGCAAAGAACATTTTTCTGCCTCTTTGATCACTGGCCTCTGGAAGGAATGTGAGTGTTAATTCCCAAAAAGGGAAGGGTTTTAAAGAGACAACTCCTGAAACATTTCATTGCCCTTTTGCAGACCTTTACCTCTGGTACAGTACCATGTAAAATACTGAGAACCATGCCTGGTAGAGAGGAAGCACTTAGTAAATGCTAGCTGGCATTCCTATTTCATTCTATATATGGAGTGAAATATATTGAAACTCAGAAAAGATGCCCATTTTGATCCCACTGAGGACTGCCTCTCTGGGATTCTCCGGCACCCCCTGCCCTGTCTAGCTTTGCTCCAGGCTTTCGAGTCTACTCTTTTGGCACACTTTGGGTTTTGCTGTTAGTGGCAGAAACACTGCAGAAACTCCTGCTATTTGGAAAATGTGAGCAGCAGAGTTTGTAGCAAGGGCAAGGAAAGGTAAAAGTGACTTCCAGTCTGGTAGATGTGCCAGGCTCAGGGCTTCACTATGGGGACTGCCTGATGCAGACTTTCCAACTTAGACATCAGAGAAAAGAGTATGTTTCCACTCTGATTAATAAAACTGATGATAAACTCAAGATCAGTCAGAGAAGGCTGCTTCCAGCATTTATAAATTCAAGAAAAACATGATTTGTTGGGGGAAGGTACCAAGAAAAGGATAAATAGAAAGAAGATAAAATGTCCTTTTTTGATGAAATTATTTTAGCTTGAATTTGCTGACACACACTTTATTAGGAGGAGCATGGGATGGTGGAAATAGCACAAAATCAAACATTTATAGAAAAATAGAACATGCAACATAGCCACTGGGTACAGTTATACAAGTTACTTCCCTTCTCTGAGACTTAGACTTAGCTTCTGCTTTTTTTTTTTTTTTTTTTTTTTTTTTTACGGACAGGGTTTTGCTCTGTTGCCCAGAATGGAGTGCAGTGGCATGATCATAGCTCACTGCAGCCGTGCACATCTGGCCTTAAGTGATCCTCCTACCTTAGACTCCCCAGCAGCTAGGACTACAGGCACATGTACCACCACTGCCTGGCTAATTATTTTTAATTTTTTTAAGTAATGAGGGGCTGGCAGGTGGGGAGTGAGAAAGGGGATGTCTTGCTAGGTTTCCCTGGTTGGGCTCAGAACTCCTGGTCTCAAGCAATCCTCCTGCCTCAGCCTCCTGAGTAGCTGGGAATACAGGTGTAAGCCACCATGCCTGGAAAGACTTAATTTCTATATCTGTAAAATTAGTGTGCTGAGTTATGATTCCTAAGTTGTCAGAGCAGTTGCTCTGACCTTCCACAATTTTATTCTAAAGCACAGGAATGTGTTACCACAGGAGGTATCTCTGGAAAGCCTATAGAAAATTGTGGAACTCATTCAGCACCACTGTTGGCAGAAATTGTGATGAGTATGATTTAACATTCTTCCCAGAGCTGCAGAAAAAGAAGTTGAGCCAAATTCCTGGGGCATCTGAAACACTGCCTGGCAGTAATTTAGGCCTTCTTCCAGAACTGCTAAGTGGTGCCTTTGTGACCTGACTGTGTTAATCATGAGTTGGACACTTTGGGAGGTATATTAGCTCCTTGATACCTTTGGATTGAGACCAAGTTTGCTTTGTGGGAATAAGTGGACATGGGAAAGAAATTTGTTTCTTCATAACAAGTATATGAATCATTATATGCCACACAAGTGTGGTAGATATCCAAATCAAATTGTATCCCTGAAACATGAGCATACATACATGGGCAGAGTGATTTAAGTACATAATTAGACAATGTGGTGGGTATTAGATCAGCTCCATGTCAGCATGTAAAGGAATTAGATAGTAAGTCCTACTCTGTGGGGTATAAATCAAAATAACTTGACATTTATCCTGTGCTTGTCCTCTAAAAATAATTTTTTTTTTAGCATGAGTGTGGCCTAGAATTTCTGTTCAGATCCAAGAAGACAGTTCTTTCTTACTAGGAGAGAGAGCTTCTGATAGTGCTTATAATAACCTAAAAAACATAGGGCAGCCACTTAAGAAATGCCACACGGAAAATATGATTATTTCAGACAGGGAGCTTACGCTGGAAATATGCAGAGGGAAATTGCCTTCACACAAATTGCTATATAGCTACCATCCTCCCAACACACACACACGGACACACACAAGCTCAAACACATGTAAACATACATACACTTGCACTCACATGGGCACATATGTTCACATATATACTTGCTGTATTCACAACATAGTGTAGCAGCTAAAGCTTAGGCTTTGGAGATAAAGTTAAGTTGTGAGGCTTGGGACCTTGATTTAGCTAAATAATCTCTTGGTAAATCTGGGATATTAATGGTATTTACCTTATATTTATTTATTTGTTTATTTTTAGAGACAGGGTCTCACTCTGTCACCCAGGCTGGAATGCAGCAGTGCAATCACAGCTCACTGCAGCCTCCAACTCCTGGGCTTAAGAGATCTTCCTGCCTCAGTCTCCCCAGTAGCTGGAGCTATAGGCGGGTGCCACCATCCCTAGCTAATTTCTATTTATATTAAAGAGTTGTTGGGGTGCTATGTAAGATAACACACTGTATTAGTCAGGGTTCTCTAGAGAGAGAACCAATAGGGTGTGTGTGTGTGCGTGTGTGTGTGTGTGTATTTTTAGAGACAGGGTTTTGCTCTGTTGCCCAGACTGGAGTGCAGTGGCATGATTATAGCTCACTGCAGCCTTGCACACCTGGCCTCAAGTGATCCTTGAGGATATAGATACATACAGAGAGAGAGAGAAACAGAGAGAGACAGAGAAAGACAGATAAAAAGAGGGAAACCTTAAGGAATTGATTCACCAGGTCATGGAGGTTTGGTAAATCCAAAATCTGCAGGGTAGGCCAGTAGGCTGGAGTTCCAGGGAAGAGTTGCAGTTTGAGTACAAAGGCGGTTTTCTGGCAGAATTCCTCCTTGCTCAGGGGAGGTGTGTTTTTGTTCTCTTAAAGCCTTCAACTAATTAGATGAGGCCCACCCACATTATGTAGTGTGTATGCTTTACTCAAAGTGTACTCATCCAAATGTTAATCTCATCTAAAAATACCTTCATAAAAACATCTAGAATAATGTTTGACCAAATATCTGGATAATGTGGCTCAGCCAAGTTGACACATAAAATTAACAATCACTTATGTGTAAAAAACTACCTAACAGTGTGCTTGACTCATAATTAGTACTCATAAAGCACTAGCCATTATTATTTTAGGTATAGTAATCCATACTTATCCTCAGGGGTTAATTTTAAGACCCTCAGTGGATTTCTAAAACTGTACTGAAACAAATTGCCATAAATTGGAACACATTTAATGTATTCCACCCACAAATCTAATGCCTTTTCCATATTAACTAAGCACTTATCACACACTGTGGCCATAACTTTTGTAGTTTGAGGCACTACAGCAAAACCAGTATGAATTTTTTTTTCCTTCTTCACAATTTCACAGATATAGAAGATTGGTTCTTACCATAGATCTTACCCCCATAGGATTTATTTTTTCCTAAGTCAAGAACTTTTACATTTTTACTTAAAGGAAGCATTTAATGTAAGCTTTTCTTTGACACACCAGAATTGCCAGCATCACTATTCTTGTGCTTTGGAGCCATTGTGAAGTAAAGAAGGGTGACCTGAACACAAACACAGAGATACCCCAATAGTGCACCTGATTACTGAGATAGCTACGGAGTGACTCATGGGTGGGGAGCACAGACAGCTGGATCTGCTAGACAAGGGGATGATTCACATCCCGGGGTGACGAAGCAAGGCAGCCCAAGATTTCAACACACTATTCAGAACAGCACACAATTTAAAACTTATGAATTGTTTATTTCTGGAATTTTTCATTTAATATTTTTGTGGTTGACCATGAGTAACTGAAAGTTTGGGAAGGCGATTAGGGGCACTACTGTAGTCACAAAAGAGCTCCATTTGACAGCAGTGTTGTCTCAGACTCTCTATATAGCTATGGTCCCCAACCCCTGGGCCACAGACTGTTACCGGTTGGTCTGTGGGCTGTTAGGAACCAGCCGCACAGCAGGAGGTTCATCTGCATTTATAGCTGCTCCCCAATTCTTGCATCACCTAATAAGCTCCACCTCCTGTCATATCAGCAGTGGCATCAGATTCTCATAGGAGTGTGAACCCGACTGTAAACTGTGCGTGTGAGGGATCTAGGTTGTGCGCTCCTTATAAGACTCTAATGTCTGGTGATCTGAGGTGGAGCTGAGGCAGTGATGCTAGGGCTGGGGAGCAGCTGCAAACACAGATTATCATTAGCAGAGAGGTTTGACTGCACAGTAAATGTAATGTGCTTGAATCATCCTGAAACCATCCTCCCCCTACCCCCTGTCTGTGGAAAAATTGTCTTCTGTGAAACTGGTCCCTGGGACCAAAAAATCTGGGGACAACTGCTATATAGGACTAGCAGAAGAATCAGAACCAAAAGATGTAACTTAAATTTGAATTGTTAAGCTCCTTGAAATCATAGATTAGAAATAATTTAAACTTGTATATAATGATATTGAAGAGTTGTAGCAGGCTGATCAGGGTAAATTGGAGTTTGGGGTTACTTTCCTGCCAAAATTTCTGCTGCTAACTACTTTCTCTAAATGGTTTAGATGTAATTTGATGTTAGTTCTTTCACTTACCGCATCTCTCATAGTCTTGGAGTTAGACAGTTCTCTGAATAGACTAAAAGGCTGGTTTTCTTTAAAAATATGATTATACTCATTCTAAAATATCAAAATTAAGGTAATTGGGCAAAGTGATGATTAAGTTTTAACACTCTTGGAAATTACCGTGACAATATGTAGATAACCATTATATCCCTTTATTTCTCACTTAAGTTGAATCAGACCAACAATAGCAAAAACAAGCATTGGAAATTATTGATCTGGTAATTTTTGAATTTTCTTTTAGCAATATTCACTAACCTGTCCAACTCAGTAAATTACTTGAGCAGGCATCTATTTCTAAGGCATTTGCTGAAAATGAAAAGTTAATGATTGAAAGGCTTAATCCTGAGCTCTTTTCATCATTATGTAGGGCTCCCCTGTATTTCTAGCTACTTGGTAAAAAAATGATGAAAGTGATTTTTTTAAATATATCAACACCTGCCTCAAACCATTCCAAAGCCTTCTCATCAGTGTCTATACAACTGTATTAGCTAATGAAGTTCAACAATTTTACTTTATTTTTAGCATGGCAAAATCTAAATTACTTTATTTAAAAGAAACCTATTATAGTGACTTTATACTAATAAAGTCTTTGCTGATGTGTAGACTTGACATGAAAGGAAAAGAGATGTTGCTGAATAGTGAATCTTCTGAGGTTAATGGTTTACATATGTGGATAATGGTCTTCAGTAAGAGTCAGCAATTCCAAGCTTAAATTTAATCCTTGAATGGAATGAAAAGAAAAATTAGAGCTTGAGTAATGGCAATAGCAAATGGCAGAGTAATGACAAAGTAGTTCATTTTACATTCAAGACAAATTCTTAATTGTAGCACTCTTAAATCTTTTAGAAATATGTGCAGTATGAGTGGGTGATCTGCTCAGGCTTGATGGAAGCTTGTACTCAAGGGAGAGCCAGCCCAGAGAACTATTGATGCCGAAGGTCCCGTGAGCTGTAGGAATGGGGAAAGCAGTGTTATCGAGAGCTGCAGAAATAGAGTGATCTAGAGGATAAGTGTAACTTCATGCTTGAAGAAGAGACTTGGAGCGACCAACTCAAAGAAGTCTTATACAGGTGGGGAGCTTTGGGGCCAAGTAACAGAAAATAATTTCCAGGAAAGTTAAGATTGTGAGAAATAATGGTCAGGGTGGCCAGATGGGCTTTGCATAGAATGATTTGAAAGGAGTTGAAGAGTCCTAGAGCTCAAGTGTTTTGGGTGCCAGTGTGTTTGCTTTTGGTTTGCAAGTGTTTTTGATGGGTTGCAGGGGTTAAATGTGCAATGTCAGATCAGACCCAATGGAAGCCTAATCTTACTTTAATTTATACTTAAAACTTTAAAGACCATCAGTACTTGATTACATAGTTTTCATCAACATGCAGTCCAGAGGGACACTGCATTTTTCATGAATCTCTAGTTCAAAAGCAGAGGAATTAGTCTATCTGAATTTCTTAAATAAAAGAAAAAAATAGTACTTCTGTTTATTTTTAAAGAGTTATAAGGACAATTATATATTTAAAAGTCATAATTCTTCTGAAAAAATAAAAGTCTGTTTCAAAATGTTAGTATTAATAATAGTATTAATATAGTATTAATAACTTTGCAGCTGTATGATTGCAGGAAAGTTTTAGTAGATTTATCAAATTAGGAATCAGAATCTTATGCCTTGAATGCAAGTATGTAAAAATATAATATACCATTACTCATCACATTCAATATGTTATTTCATGTTTGTTAAAATATATAG
>NW_012148619.1:45358-46834 GCF_000956105.1 Propithecus coquereli | reverse complement strand
TAAAATAAAATTTATTTTCCTGATGTTCTTAGAAGGGAAAATTGGTCATAATAACTTTTTTTAAAACATCCTGGGTCTATAAGTACCTCTTTTGTTATTTTGTGAAGTCTTAAAGCATTTGCTCATGCTTTCAGAGATGTTCTTACTGTTTTCCTCAACCCTGTTTCTATCTGGACATTCTCTTTTTCTTCTTCTGTTGCCACTGTCTTATCTAATTTCAAATCAATTTCCAGAAGTTTCCTCTTGGTTGATGTCTGTCCTGGAGTTTGGCAGATTTGTTTAGAAAGTAGATAAGGCCTAAATTGCTTCAGCCTTTCAGACCTTCCCAGTGACTCCTTCCAATCACATATAAATGTGTAAAACCACTACTTAGTTTAGAAGCTTAGCCCACTATTGACAATCTATTGACAATTTTCAGGTTTTTCTATTCTCCAATTTATCAGACACTCATTTGCTTCCCTCTGTTTTCTCTCACGTGGACTCTGATACCATGCAGATATTACAGTTGGTGGTGGTTTTCTATCGGTCACATTATTAAGTTGTGGAGGCTACTTTGCCCCTTAGTTTTGATACACTTTTCTCTATAGGTTTTTGGTTTTATTTCATAGTTACTTTGATTTTATGATAGGATTCAAGAAAATTAAAAAACTTTACCACTACTGCTATCTTCCCAATAGTGATGGACCTTATCAATATCTTATGCAAATAGTGTTCTACAGAAAACACTTTGGGAAATACCAATGTAAGCGAGTTACTTCAAATTTATTTTTCAAAATGGTGCCATTCATAGTTCTTTATTTTTTTCATGAAGACTTCTGCAACTACTCTAATTGCTGTCTGGGAGTTAGGACTTCATTACAGTATAGAATTGAGAGAATATATCTGTGTTTGGATCTTGGTTCTAGTCTTAGGAAATGTGTGGCCTTGGGTTACTCTTTTAGCTCTGCCTTATGTAGTAATAAAATGAGATGATTTCTCTAAAGTTTCTGGCACAAGGCATGGAACATCCTAAAATAGTCAACATATTTTATATTGCTTTCATGTTTTATACTTCCTTTTGAATATTACTATGATTTCTTTTCATACTTGAGTTAGATTGAATGCCTTATAAAGGCAGATAATGCTCCTGCCATACTTTTGCTATATTTTCAGGGCCTTGCATAAGATGGAACATAGGAAGCACTTAGAATGTATTGAACAAATTAATAGAACTTACAATTTTTTTGTATTTTTCTTTTCTTCTTGAATACTAACAATAGTAGCTAACATTTAATGAGAACATGCTAGCTTTCTAGAGCAGTTCTGAATACTTCACATGCATTTTCTTTTTTTTCTTTTATTTCAGCATATTATGGGGGTACAGATGTTTAGGTTACGTATGTTGCCCTTGGTCCCCCCCCCAAGTCCGTGTTTCAAATATGTCCATCCTTCGGGTGGTGCGCATTGCACTCCTTGTGTATACAAATACCTGTCCCC
>NW_012148619.1:23027-44968 GCF_000956105.1 Propithecus coquereli | reverse complement strand
ATGTTTTGTGCTCTTTTGGGTAGATGCCTAATAGTGCTATTGCTGGATCGAATGGTATTTCTATTTTTAGCTCTCTGAGGTATTGAACAACAGACAATTGATAGGTACCATTATTATCTTCACTATACAGATAAGGAAATTGGGGCACAGAGAAGTTGAGAACCTCATCTAAGTTAATAAATTGCCCAAGTGAGTGGACAAGTTAAAGAGTGAACTCTTTTGAGGCAAAGTGTGTGTATTATTACATTTTATATATACAGTGCTTAACTTAGAATATGCCTAAATGCTTATATGAATAAATGAATGAATAAATAACTAAAATCCAATTCCTTTGCAATATAGTATGTTGACTTGGTCTTAGTGATACTTAATAAATGCATCAGATGATGATTACATCATGATATTGATATGAATAGCTAGAATTTTTACCTGAACTTTATAGTGTGATATATACTTGAAATAACTTTGGGTAAATTGAGCAGATACTAAACCACTTTAAAATTACAAGGTTGAAAATTGCATAATCTTCATTATGAATCACCAAGCCCTACTTCATTAAAACTACTAAAGTATAGTAATGATAATGAGAGTCATACTCTGCTTTTTTGTGCTGTTTTGTACTCTGCATTGTTCAAGAGAGCAGAAAGCTTACAATAAGATGAATGACATTACACAGCAGTAATCTTATATAGGAAACAACATACAATTAGCTAAAAATTGTATAACGTGCTGCTAAATGGGGCATAGCTGAATACACTGTGCAAGTATTTAATGTGAGAGAAAAATTTATTATGTGGAAATTGTGGGCATTAAAAACTAATATTTCTACTTAAAATTCCCTCTCCTTTTTCTACCTGCCCCTCCCCAGCCAATTAGTAATCTGCCAAATTAGGGGTATTGGAGAGGAACAAAAAGGGGTGGGGCAGGTTTGTTCACAGGATTTAATCATGGACAAAAGTGCATTTAAACTTTCTTTGAAATTTTCTTTCTGGGTTATTTTCTTGGTGCTTACAAAATAAAACAAGTGACAGACATTGTGAGGGTTGTGGAGACATTTGGAATTTAATGTTAGAAAGAAAATAAAAAATATGCAATGCATAATCAACCTGCCAAATACAAGCTTTATTACTCAAGAGTTGTACAGTAGTGTCTGTGATTTTTTTTTATAATGTTATTTGCCTATTTCCAATGAGTCACATCTGTGACCTTTATCCCTAAACTTATTAGATAGAAATCAGATATTTAAAATACCAGTATTTAAGCATAATAAGTTGAAATAAAATTTTACTCATTTGCATGCATGGTATCCTTATATAATTCATGCTAACTATCCATGATATGATGAATATTTATTTGATGCTTCCATTCCTTCCTATTTATCTTACCAAGAGGACCATAATTTTCCTTTTGGATGTCCTCCTTTCTTCATCAACGAATTGGCTAAGGTGGACTCAACCCCTATCCAGTTCCAGGAGTAGGAAATCAAGCCTACACCATGTGATGCACTCCATTCTTTCAACCTAGCTAGGGGGTTATATATAAATCACAGATAATGAGTTGTGAGATGTTTGTTTAGACTTCTGAGAAAAAGGAACTTTCTCTCTTCCTATAGATACTGTAATTAGAGCAATTGGATTTTGGGAGTCAATAAATTATCTTTATTTTTTAAGCCAATTTCAGTTGAGACATTTACTTGCAACATAGATTCCTTCATGATAGCTACAGGCAATCTGAAAGAACATAATATACAGTAAGCAGAAAACCAGTTAATGGGAAGAGCCAAACTAAATTGAGATCATGGATTAGGTGAAAACAAGCCTGATACTTTAAATTCTGATTGGTTAATTCACAAGGATAAAATTTGAAATAGATTACATGTAATATACTATATAGATAACTTCATATTCTAGAAGGAAACACTCATGGTCTACTCTGGCATTGAATGAAATAACATATTGCTTTAAGTTTGCAGGACACTTCCCTTTGTTTGGGTATTGACACATTCTGTGAGTAGTCAAACATGTACAATGACCTGTGTGTTTCCACCTGATGTGTCTCCCTAAAATACATGGGACAGGAATGATAGAATCCTTGGCTAGTGGTCTTTTGTTAGTTAAGAAAATTTTGCCTGCAAGTAAAAGAAACAAAATCAAAACAGATTTATTATATTATGTACCAAACTAGGTGGTTCAAGATTTGATATATTCATTGGCTCAATTATATGATCAGGGACCCAGGTTCTTTTCACTTTTTCTCTCTTCCAGCTTCAGAATGTTACGTTTTCTTAAGGTTAGCTTCTCTTATAGCCCCAAGATGGCTTGTAGCAATTCCAAATATCTTGTGCAGATAATTTCATCCAGCGGTAGAACTGGAAGTCTCTCTTTATAGATCTCTTTAAAAAGTGGAGACAACTATAGCCTTTCAGCAGAATCACATTGTGCAAAATGATATCACATACCTATTTCTAAACCAATCACTGGAAAAATAAAAAAGAAATTATCTTCATTGGCAGAGATACATAGACATTCACTTCTCACCTGCTTCACGCTGAGAAGGATCTTCATCCCTGATCAGTGGCTGAGTGGAAAGGAACTGCTCTTAAGGAACTGGAATTCTGCCTGCAAAAAAGAAGGAGAGATAGAGATAATAGATTTGTCTGTTTCTATTGGAGGGTTTTTTTTGCCTACTTAGTAGAGATCATGTGAACCTAATTGTTCTCTGATTCTGAGGCAACAGCCTCAGTCTAATATAATTTCTTTTGATAAATGCCTGTCATTTGCCTCTGAAACTGAAATGAAGCAAACTTCTTGTGACAGTTTCGTTACACACTTGTAGTATCCTAGATAGTACAGGCCAGGGATGAGGGTCTGGCGTCCCTGCAGCCGGAGCGGAGGCTGTCCCAAGGGCGGCCGTCTCAGGATGGGGGCTGTGCCTGGTGCTGGGCCGAGGCCCCTGCAGGCAGCTGTTGAACACTGGAGGGGTCTCCTCTGGGTGGGCTCCCGAGGACACGGGGCAGTGATTTGTTCTGTGGTGTGGGGGGTGTGGCAGTGGACGTGCCCAACCTGGGTGACCTGAGCATCCTGCTCAGCCTGAGCTGCTTCCCAGGGCGGACATTCGGGCCGCAAGTGCAATCCTTTCAGAGTATTTATTGCTTTAATCCAATTATACTCTAACGCGCCCTCTTTTGGATGGATTGACAGCAGTGAGGGGGAGGGGCTTAGCCAGCTAATCATCACAAATCAATTAATTAGCAAACTCCATTATGCAACTGGCCAATTACCTTACCTAACCAATTCCCCCATATTCCCCTCCTTCCCCTGACAAATGGGACAGTTATTTGAGTATTTGGATTTAATTGTTTTTGAATCACTGTGCCTCCTTTGGTAGGCAGCCCTTGCAAATGGCATATTTCTTAGAAGGTTGTCAAAGAAAGACTACTAACACTTTCAAAATACTGAATAAGAATCTATCTAAATAAAATATGATTCAATTCTACTATACATATTGATATTTCTTGTCCTTGGTGAGGAAAAATGTCCATGTTCCTCAAGGTAATTTTAAGGGGATGAGGTTACAAACTCTATTAAATATGTACTGTCCTTGGCATTCTTATGGCTATCATATATTGTAGTGGGGATATTTCTCAAGTAAATGTAGTTAAGATCAGATTTTTGTCAATATGTATGCACTTAAAACAAAATTGACCTGGTATTCTGGCTGCAGATTTTGCTGATGTACTTGGAATAATTGCATCTACTTGTTCGTATAAGGTTTAAATTTGATTAGAAAGTGCCTGATGTTTCTCTTTCAAACTCCCAGGTTCGTTCAGAAAAGTAGTATGTAAAGGGCCATCAGCTGGACTTAATTAAGGCATCTAGTTAGGCTTTTTGAGTTTGGAGGCTTAAGGGATGTCCTTTCACCTGGGCAATTCTTCTGTTCATAGGAGGGAGGGGCTACCTGCTGCTTATGGAAATTGTCTAATGGGAAAAAAGTGTGAATTTGAAAGGGTTTACTACTTTATTTTTGGGTTGTCTTGCCTCCTGTTTCTGACTCTGGCTGCTCATATTTACTCTTTAGGATCACATAATTTAGAGCAGTTCTTCACCAATTTTAGTGTGTATATGAATTTCTTAGAGATTTTGATAAAACTGATTCTAATTCAGTGGATCTCAGTGTTCCCTGAGATTCTGCATTTCTAACAAGCTCCCAGGTAATGCTGACGATGGTGTTCCATGCACCAAACTGTGAGTAGCAAGGATCTAGCATTCCCTGACCCTTTCCTCACCCCTCTTTGCATTTAGTCCTAATGGTTCCATATCCCATGCCCTCAGAACCCTGGTAAATAACTAATTGTTATGTGGCATTATAGGTGGAGCTATATTTCAGCTCAATTAATGCTTTGAGCTTCGAGATTTTCTGTATTTTTATTTGGCTGTGATTTATGGTGGAGTGAGATACAGAGACTTGTATTTTTGCCCAGTAAAGGGCTGTTATTTTAGGTTTTTTCGTGTTCTGTTATTTACTTTTGCACCCAAAGAGAAATAATCTAACATCAACAAGGAAAAAAGTGATATTATAAATGGAGGGGGTTGTAGATGCTTACAGTGTTGTAGTAACTATCAATCCTGTTTCCATATTATAATGCTCTAGAGAACTTAAAAAAAAGACAAGACTGCTAGATAAAATATAGGATTCCCAGTTAGATTTAAATGTTAGGTAAACAATGGGTATTAGTATATCCCAACCAATATTTGGAACATATTATATAATTTATTCATAACAATGAATGCATTGTATTAATTGGCTTAAAATTTTTTTTTTCTGACTCAAAATTATCTTCATCCAAAGCTAGAATTTGGGCTACTTTAAACATGGCAGCTTCTATACCAATTGGCTGTCATATGAATCCTACACTTTCAAGAAGCATGTTTCTGTTCTGTCAAGGCAAACAAATGGATTTGATAATAATAATTTCTTCTTTCACCTCTCCTCTAGTTCATTCATTGCAACTTTATTATTTTCTGGTTGAAATGAATTGTCAGTTGAGGCAGTGAAAAATATGTCAAATCCTCCTAGGATTTGCTATATCTAAATATCAGAGTCTGGGCTGTGACCTAAATTTCTGCAATAGGAGAATCCAAGTATTTGGGGGAAACCCGTAAGCTCCTTGTAGTGTTCAGAAAAATCTTGAAAAATCATCTACTTGTCCTTGATTTCTTTCCCCCAGAAACATCTATGAATATCAAGAGTATCTGTGGGAAAATTACCTTCTGGGTATAGTATATACATTATTTGGGTGATGGGTACACTAAAAGCCCAGACTTCACCACTCTGCAGTATATTCATGTAACAAAACTCCACTCGCATCCCCTAAATCTATTGAAATAAAAATAAATAAATTTTAAGAAAAAGAGTATATGTGGGGTTTTGATGTTTGGAGGAAAAACTTTCATTTACCAACTTAGATCCAAGTGTTTGGGGGTCTGTGAATTAACCGACAACGGACAGATTCACAGGAGAAACCGCTTGTTACCCACGTAGTAGGAGGAGTTCTTAGCAGTGAGCAATTTGCAGAATAGCCTGACGTAAGACTTTATATTTCAGCTTAACAAAAAGAAGGTAGGGTTAGGACTTCCATGGGAAAGTGCAGAAGGTTCTGTTGGGCCTTTTCTTTCTGATGCTTGTAGTGTCCCTAGCTGGAAGCGCCCCCTGGAGGGGGCCAGCTGAATTCACATTTCCTATGCTAAGGATCCGTCTTCCAAACAGGAAACTTCCTCCTGAGGTGGTAGTGCTATTGGTGGGGTTAATGGTAGCTGTATTTTAGGAGAGAATCCGATAAGGGAAGCAGATCAGATCAGATTTTTTTTTTTTTTTTTTTTGTGACAGAGTTTTGCTCTTGTTGCCCAGGTTAGAGTGCAATGGGGTCATCATAGCTCACTGCAACCTCAGACTCCTGGGCTCAAGTGATCCTGCCTCAGCCTCCCAAGTAGCTGGGTCTACAGGCCTGCACCACCATGCCTGGCTAATTTTTCTATTTTTAGTAGAGGTGGGGTCTTTCTCACTCTCACTCAGGCTGGTCTGGAACTCCTGAGCTCAAGCGATCCTCCCACCTCGGTCTCCCAGAGTGCTGGAATTATAGGCGTGAGCCACCATACCCGCCAAGATTTCTTTCTTCTTATCCCTTCAGTGATCTTCAATTATGAGCAACTCGTAAAGACACAGTATTTTAGGATGATGATAAATATTTCAAGTAATGGATCTTACTAAACAAAAAAAGAATTCCAAAAGTTTGTCATTATGTAGTGTTAAAGACATTGTGTGGAATATAACTTTAGGGAAAGAATAAGGGACAATGAATAAAAAGGAGGGCAGAAAATGACATTTTCTTCCCTCACTTTCAGGGTGGATTCATGAGGTTTTAAGGGAGCAGAGCAGGTGTGAAGGACTAGATAACGGCTGTGTTTTGAATAAAAACCCAGAAGGTACTAAATAAATGCTTGCAGCTGTATGCTATTTTATTTCTGTCTCCAACCACCCATGGCTTTCAGCAGTGAGAATTTATGAAATTAAGTAGATCTAACAGTTATTTCATCTATAATTTAAGTTTGTATGGAGATTCTTTCTAATTAGAAGGATCCTCAGGTATTAAGAAAAGACTGAGGCAAGAAGAAGTTAAAAAAAAAGATAATTGAGTATAAAATTTAACTTGAAAGAAATATTTCTTCTTTTAAAATGTAGTTTATTCATTCTCCATTGCCTTCCACTAAATTTCTAGGAGGAACTTTGGCAACAATTATGAAACAATACATATTGTTACCCCTACAACGGTGTCATCATAAAAATGAGTCTTTGTTTATAATATAAACAAATATTTTCATATAAATGCTCTCTCCTCCCTAGCAGCATAACCAGTAACGTTTTAGCATATTTCTAGTAGCCTATAAAAATATAGGACATAAATGAGCAGGTACAACTTAGTAGTGTAGAGGAGGAAAAGTATCTTTTTCTTTTTAGGTATGTTGTCTGAGGCCCCTGTAACAAAAGAAAGATTAACAAGAGAAAGCATACACATTTATGTAATATCAGTTTTACATGATACAGGAGCCTTCATAAGGAAATGAAGACCGGAAGAAGCTATTGCACCTGGGTTTCTATACTAGATTTGATAAAAAGTGGAGAAATAACATAACAAAGGGGCTATGAGTTACATGTAATAAACTAGGAGAAACTTAGCAAGGCCTCCTTCTTCAGATTCCCGTCTGTGTTCTGTTCATCTTTGGAGATAAAGATGCTCCTTTCTTCTGGATATAGAGAGGGTGCCTCTCACAGGAGTGTCTCCTGACCTGCTTCAGGTGGGAAAGGCCTGCAGAAGATCAGAACAGCTTGTTCCAGCTGTCGTTTTCTCAAATTCCTTCAGCTTAAAATATTTAATATGCCAAGGTGCCATATTTTGAGGTAGCGTATTCTGAATCCCATCATGGGATTATAGAAATTGATTTGCCTTTATTCACCTTGGCAGGAGTGATGGGAAAAGGAAACTCCATTTTCCTTTTTGCCTGATTACATTATCATAGGCTGTTTTGATCTTCATTTTATAAAAGTCAAATATAAATGAGATAAATGGACTAGCTGAGAAATATTTTGTTAAAAAATTATGAAAAGGTTAAGATTTGAATTGTAAATCATTGAAAACTAACAAATTACTGACAGTATTTTGGATGATATATTAAGAGGTTTTCTCTTGAGAAGGTAGAATGATAAGTTCTTGCCTTAAGAACTATATATATACATATATACATCATTTATTATCTGTTTGGGGTTTGATCTCTGTGAAAAATCTGCCTGTTGTGATTTTTACCTAAGAAACTAATTCCTTTTCACTAACCCACTCCATGCCTAGAATTTTATAAGATATTCTTTTAGTATTTTATTGAGACTAAGCATTTTTGTTTTTTTTCCATTCTGGACTTTCACCACTTTTAGGGTGTGCTGCTTACTTGGACTTAGGTTTAATTCTATCTTCAAGCTAGGAAGGACTTTTGGAAAGTTTACCCTTGATATTTGGCTTAGAACCTTTGATAGACAGTTAACTATATTGATTATAGATGAAAAAAATCAGGACTCTAGATGCTAGGCATTATCTTTATAAAATTCCATTTTTTTGGTTAATGGTTGACATATTCCTTGGCTGGCCCAACTTTAGTTAGGCTCTTGAACCTTCTTCTAGGTCTATCAGCATATTTCTTTTGAAAATTCAGTGTTAGTAAAGAACCCTGCTAAGTCAGCTTAGAATAAAACCCCCACCCTTGATGTCTGATCACTCTTGATATCTGATTGGGTTCCTGATCCTTCATCACCCCCCAGGTGATATCTGATCACCCTGGCCTGTCTTCAGTAAGAGCTCTGTTAGGTTGGTTTAGCCAGATCCTGCTTACTCCTGATGTTAGCTCTTAGTAATTTTCTATCCACTGCTCCATGGCTACAAATTCCCACTTTTTCATGCTGTATTTGGAGTTCAGCCCAATCTCTTTCCTCCACTGCAAAATCCCATTGTCATGGTCCTTATACCTATTGCAATAGTCCTGAATAGTCTACCTTACTATGCTTTTGGTACAAGTGTCAATGAATAAGTTTTTCTTTAACATGGTAGACTACATAATCTAGGAGGATTGGGAACTTGATCGTTTTTAACCAATGTGAGCCTCTGAGTATATAGCACACAACAGATGCTCAACAAGTATTTGTTGAATACATGAATGAAGATATAAATGAATGGTAATATAAATGAAAAGAGAGAATTAGTAATTGTGTTAATCGGGAATCATTTTGTTTCCCTTTTATAGTGCTATTAATTCATTTAAATGTGTTCTGTCTTGATTAAGTTACATGTAGCTGTGAATAATATAACTTCTTATTTTTAATGATAACAAGAAATCAAGATTACATGCTGACAAGAAGAGTTTATTATTTCTTAAGCCACCCCATGATTATGGTCTACAGAACAAAAGTGAGCAGAACACTGATTAATGGAATTGTTAATGGTTCTTTCCTACTGAGGCCATTAGTGTAACTAAGGTAAGTATATTGTTTCTCATTGCTTTAGTAAGCAATGCTACTGAGTCTTATTTTCTTCATTTCATGCTTAGACGTATTTAAATTATGGGTCTAGCTGTTGCAACAAGAACCTGGAATGGCTGTGAGATGAGTCTGCTTTGTCAGGTTTTCTTCCTTCACTTGAAATGTCTTTCGGCATTTTAACTCTGAAAGGCATGTTTTATGGAGTATAGCTCAATGCTGTGATTGGGAGTTTTAAAAACTACTGAGGCCCATTTCTAGAGATTCCAATTTAATTGGATTAGGGTACAAGTGAGAATCACCACTGTTGAAAGTCCCCAGGTGATTATAATGGTGCAATGAAAGTTGAGAATCACCAGATAGTTAAGAGCACAGGCTCTAGAAAATCCACTTAACCCTTCAGCTCCCCCGTTTCCTCCTCTGTTACATGGAAAAAGTAATAATAGAACCTATCTCATAGGCTACGAGAAGATTAAGTCAGTTAATATATGTAAACCACTTAGATGTTTGTCTAGCACACAAATGTAGACTACTGTTGTTGTTTGGTAGATAACAAACCAATCGTAATAATAGAACCTTCACTGAACATATACTATATGCTGTGAGTGTCATTCTCAGTGCTTTTTTATTATTGTTTTGTTTGAACTTTATCACAACCATATAAGGACAATACTTTCATTATTCTCATTGTACAAATGAGGCAACGGAGGCATAAAGCTTTTGGTAATTTTTCCCAAGGTCTTAAAACTTCCAAGGATTTTTCAAAGATTAAATCTCAGGTGATCTGAATTCAAAGCACATAATGAAAGCCATAAATTGAATTGCAAAATAAAATGTATTCTGATAAATATGGGACGGTTAAATATTTCAGATGTAATAAAAGAAAAAATTTAATAATAGAACAGTTCCATATTGTGCCAAATAATTACCAAATCTGTATAAGCACCTCATTTCCCTTATATTTCTTGCCATGAAACAAGAATTTTCAAAGTACTTATTGGCTTTTGACAGACATTTTATTTCCTGGCAATTGACTGTATGTGTTTACCATATTTGCACTTTCTCTTCCTTCTGTAATATTTACTAGGAATATTTGCGTAAAAATAAGATTTCATTTGAGCTGAAGGTTTGTTTTTACCTTTCTCTTCTGAGAGTATAATGATTTCTACAGCTGTGAGGTTCCAAATAGAGGATTATTTCTTCAAGTTGGTAATGATACAAGAAACATTTGTGACAAAATTTCTCTACAAATGTTCATCCTCATATTTCAAGAGAGAATAGTTGTGTGGAGTAGAGAAGGAGATGTTTATCACATTCTCTAGCTAAAGTGCTATTGTAATTGTTGTAAGCATTTTTCCCCCAGGGGCTAAAGCATTTATTTAAATGTCACATCCTTGTCATTCCCTTTGTTTCAGATTCAGTTCAGAGCAGGAACTTTCTAAAACATTTCCACTACCTTTTGACTTGTTAGTTGTGTTTGAATCTCTGGCAAACACTCTCCCTTTCTACAGCTGTAATGATTCATAGACAATTTCACTTTTCTTGGACTTTTTGTGATCACATTTTCCAAATCCCTATTTCAACAAATTTAGAGAGTGCTTAAAGCATTCTGATGCTCTACAGGTTAGAGTTTGTCCTTGAACAGTGTCTGTTTGACTTATACACTTGGCACTTTCATATTCTATATTGAAACTTCTTTTGGTCCCAGGTTCACTTTTATATATTGGCTCATGCAAGATGGATCAATTGTTCAGTGTCAGCTGTGTTGGTTAAATTATATTAATGTTTATTGCTCTTGCCCTTGTTTTATTAAAGCAGGAGAAAAATGGAAAGCAAAATCAAACAGCTAATATTAATGGCAGTATGATTGAAATAAAGAAGGAACACATTGGCAGGCTGAATATGGTTGATTTTAGCCTCAATCTCATGTGAAATCTTTCTTTATGCGGAAAAAAACAGAAAATTAAAGAGCTATTTGAAATGTTGGAAATATATCGTAAAAGATCATGTCAAAAAATGATAGGGGTTGTATACTGCTCTTTAATCTATATGGCACAGAGTCCTTCCTACCTGCCTCTTTCTTTGGACTTTTGAATATTTGCTTTATGAACATTTTCAGGAACAAAAAAAATAGCATCTAGAACACAATACAGCTCTTAATAAAAATTTATTGAATTTAGTTGACTATTGCCCAATAACCTGTCTGTAGGTAAAAGCCTTAGAATTTATTGTACAGAACAACTCAATAGGTATTTATTAATTAACAATTTATGTGTCTTAAACCTTGATCTCTAAGCTCAAAAGTGTGAATGAGAACATTAAGAGCGACCACACAGTTTATTATAAGACAATCTAGATCAGAGATTTATTTCTCAAAACTGTTACTTCAATACTCTTTTCTCTCATTCTATGATATCTTTCATTCATTTGTTCTAGTGAGGATGCTACAATGAGGACAAAATACTTCCTATAGTGAAACAAACTCAAACATTTTCTCTTAAGATCTTTCTATAGTACTTGAATTGATAAAGGAAAAAAAAGACGGAAAATAAAAGGCAGAACTGAACACCAGAAATATTTCTACCAACCTACAAAATGAGTTCATATGTCACTATAACTTTATGATTTTTTTCCTATTAAAATGACATAGGATCATTATAAGAGAAAATTCAAGCTGTACATGAAATTGCAAAGCAACAAGTTGTCCAAAATCTCACTACTGTTAATAATTGTTTTATATCCTTTCAGATATGTCTCTTTGTATGTATGCGTATAGAAACATGGACATGTGTATAGATAGAAATGTTTTTTGTATTAAAATGTTAAGTTTAAATTTAGTTGAATTTGGCAGAAAAAAAGAAATAACATTGAAAATGGAAAAATTAATGAAGCTTAGCTAATTTTTCTTTCAAACAAAGATGAATTCTATTAAGTGGTTATGATCATTGTGATTTTTAACTACATCTTGCAGTTTGAGATAGTATCAATGAATTCCCTACTTTGGGAGAAGGGTAGTTAGCATCTTCTACTTTCTCCCACTTCTCTACCCCACATCTTCCAGTATTTATTAGTTATATTTTAAACTGTTAGAGTTTATAAAAATTTACCATCTGTTCTGCAACCACAATTCCCCAGATGTTCAGTCATAGCAAAACATTTACTGGATTTAATATTCACTGCCAGCCCTTTTATTATACATTTTTATTCCTTACATTTTATTTCTATTCATCTCCTGGTTAGCTGAATTACATCAATTTGTTTTATATAAAAAAATTCATGGGTACTATATTTCTAGGGTTCTATCAGGTTTGTGATGTATGTCTGCTGTCTGTATTTGACTGATATGTTATATGGGTAGAATATTCTTGGGTGAGACTTTTTTCTCCTCTCAGAAGTTTGTGTTCATAACTCTTGTATCTTATATCATTGAATGTGGTTGTAGAGAATTCTGAGGCCAGTCTGTTTTCTCTTGTCAGTAATTTGCTTTCCTTGTCTATATATTTAAAGCTTTATGTACTTTATTTATGAAGTTTGATAACTTACCTGGTATATATTTCATTGTTGTTCATCATTTATTTTTTCTATTGTATTGCATGCTCTTTTGATGTGCACACTAAATTCCTTATTTCGGAGAAAATTTCCTGCAATATACAAACACCCCCCACACAGAGGCCTTTGTCCTCCATATATATAACCTTTTAAATAATTGCTTTAACCTTTGTTTTCTCTGCAAACGTGATGTTCACCTGAAACCTTTTATCTATAACATTAATTGCATTTTCTGTCATGCCAGTTTGTTTTTAGCTTTTCTAATTTATTACATTTGTAATGATGTAACTTTGAATATTTCCTTAGTTTTGCAATCTCACTTTTGATGGAATTCTGTTGTTATAATCAAATCATCATTGATGTCTTTTTAAATTAATTTCTTTTTTGTTTGAAATCTCATCTTTTCAAGTTCTTCTAGAATCTTAAGCCCTTGTACTGCATGTACTTCCTTTCCTTGGGCTTTTGTTTTTTCTTTCCCCAAACTGAGTTCTCTATATTTGCATATTATATTTCCCGTCTTCCTCCCTTGCTTTCCTATTTCCACCTCCTCTACTTCTTCTGCCCTCTTCTGCTTCGTCTCATTCTTTCTTCTCTTATTTTTCTCCTTTTCCTCCCTTCCTCACTAATCTCTGCCAAACCCATTTGTCATCTCACCATCCAGGTCTAGTATGTATGGTTGCAATGTCATATCTTTTTTTCTCATCAAACTTTATCATGGATGCCAGGAGTTTATGACTCTCCCAAGAAATAGGGTCCCAGGCAGGAACATCGTAAGAGATTGGAAATAAAGGAGACAGAGACAAAGTATAGATTAAAGTGATGGGGAAATCAGGAGTCCTCCAGCATTCCCGTGAGCCAGGATGCATAGCCGCATCAATATTTATTTTATTCTTTCAGCAAAAAATTATTATCAGTCACTGATTTACATGTACATATCATGAGTTCTTAAGTTTTGAGGTCTCCCAAAGTAACAATAAACTAGCTAAGCATACACAAGTTAAAGATAAAATCATGAGTCAGCAGTAAAGTGTATAATCCAAATGGAAACAAAGAGACCACGTACTTCTTTCTACTTTATCTAGTTCCTCATTTACTGAGACATGAACTCAGGAGAGAGATAGGAACATTGCCTCAGGCTTAGAATAGCAAACTGCTCTTATCTGCTGGGCCGACATCCTTTGATCATTCTCTCCGCCTTCGGATTACAAGCCCAGTCCATTTGTAGACATCCAGGCTGTAGCCCTCAGGCTTCAAGGTGGGGTCCATTTGCAAGCATCCCTGATCGGTGGAATGTCCCCCTCAAGGTCAAGGAGCTTTTGCTCAGTGAACTGACATGTCCACAGGTTGCTCTATGGCAAAGTCTTGTCCCACTCCTGAGGTTCTCATGTCTCGACCCTAACCCTCAACACATGGACATTTCCAGATCTTCAGTTTTCCCTGATGTAATCTCAGTGAGCTTTTCTTAATTGAATGTTACCTTCTTTTCTTTTTCTTTTTTTTAAGCATCAATTTGTCTTTGGCCCTTTGAACTACAGTTTGCACTTTTAGTATTGCTTTTCAAACATTTTTCTCTGGTTTATAGGTATAAAAGTGGGAGAAGGAGAAAACCAGTCTAGATCCTGTGACAAATCCTGTTCCAGGACTCTTTACATCCCTTGTCCAGGGATGTGTTTCACTCCTGTGACCATCAGCTCATTCCCCTAACTTAGAGTCACCAGATTTAGCAAATAAAATTACATGGTGAACAGTTCAATTTTAATATAAGGTAAACATAAAATGAATAAATAAATATATGTGTATGTCTATATTTAGTATAAATGTGCCTCTTGCAATATTGAGGACATACATATACTAACATATATGTGTGTGTGTATATATATATTTATATTTATTGTTAATGTGAAATAAAAATTTGTGTAGTGGGTCAGTAATCTTAGTACTTTGGGAGGCTGAGGTGGGAGGATAGTTTGAGGCCAGGAGTTTAAGACCAGCCTGGGCAGCATAGCAAGGCCTCGTCTCTATAAAAAATTAGCTAAGTGCAGTGATGCATACCTGTAGTCCTAGCTACTTGGAAGGATGAAGGAGGAAGATCACTTCAGCCCAGAAGTTCCAGGATGTAGTGAGCTATAATCATGCCATTGCACTCCAGCCTGGGAGATAGAGTGAGACCTTGTCTCATAAATAGGAAGGAAGGAAGGAAGGGAGGGAAGGAGGGAGGGAGGGAGGGAAGGAAGGAAGGAGGATTTAAAAATAAATAAATAAAGTAAAATAAAATTTAACCAGATTTCCTGGGAGACAGAGTGAGACCTTGTCTCATAAAATAAAATTTAACCAGGTTTCCTGTATTTTATCTGGCAATGTTATTTTAACTTAGCATACTGCCCTGGAAGATGACAAATTCTGATTTCTTTTCTTTTATTGAGATCTTGGCATGAATGTTTTCTTGGCTATTCTTAAGGTTATTTCCTGATCCTCTTGGTCTACCTTTTCCCATGTAGGAATATTATTCAGTCCTCATCTTATTCCTACTTTGGGCAGGTAGGGGCTAAGGTGGAGACATGGTTAAAAGGTCCATCAAACAATACTTCAGGTAATCATTCAACTCTCTAGTTGAATCTAAATTTTCTAATTTTCTCTTTAGCTATTGATGGATACCTTGGTTTTGCTCTATTTGTTTTTGACTTTTTCTCTTCTCAAATGTTAGAAGGAAATTCTGTGTTTTTGATTCATCCTTCCACTTTTATAGACTGTGAAATTTTTGATAAGTCGACCTAATATATCAATTTCTTCCTTCTCTAAACTCTAAAACATATAGTTAGCTCATTAAGAATTCCATGAACTATTATTGAAGTTCTTTTTTGGGTTTAGCTCTAATTATTATGGTCTAAAATAAAGGATAACATCTCTTATCATACCTCACTTTTAATAGATAAGAATTTTTTGAATGAATGAATCAATCCACAGGGAATTCTAAATTTCCATTCTGATGCTTCAGTGGTTAGTTTGGGTCAACTTGGCTGAGCCATATTATCCAGATATTTGGTCAAACATTATTCTAGATTTTTTTTGTAAAGGCATTTTTTAGATGAGATTAACACTTAGGTTAGTAAACTTCGAGTAAAGCAGATTACCCTCCATAATGTGAGTGGGCCTCATCTAATTAGTCGAAGTCTTTAAGAGAACAAAGACTGACTTTCCCTGAGCAAGAAAAAATTCTGCCTGCAAACTGCCTTTGCACCCAAACTGCAATTTTTTCCTGAGTTTCTAGCCTGCTGGTCTACCCTGCAGATTTTGCACTTAGCGTGCACAATTGCATGAGCCAATTCCTTAAAATCTTCCTCTCTTTGTATCTGTGTCTATCCATATCTTTATATCTATATTCACATCTATATATCTCTATATACCTATTTATTTACATATATAAATAAATACACACACACACACACACACACATATCCTTTTGGTTTTGTTTATCTGCAGAACCCTGAATAATACAGATATATAATGTAAAGCTTGGCCCTTATATATATATGTGTGTGTGTGTGTGTGTGTGTGTGTGTGTGTGTGTGTGTGTGTATATATATATTCTCTAATATACCTAATCTTTAATAATGGGCTTCTTAAGGCTATAAATATTTTCCACTATTTTGTTGTCCATAATGCCTGCTATAGCATTGGGCTTCTATGAAAAGAGATCTGTAAATTCAAGGAGATAGATTATTTTCAAAAATTGATGTTCAGAGTAGAAATATTGCTTTTGTTTTTATTCTTGGTTTTTAATTGAAAGCTGAAAGACAGAACAATAAACACTATGGAGTTTAAAAGAGTGGGTTGATATGACAAAAGAAAACTTTTTGTTGTTGTTCTTCCTACCTTCCAACAATTTTGATCAGTGCTTAAATTTTGAAGAATTATTAGGAATATGTTGTTTGAAAAAAGATGAGTAATACATGGCGAATAGAAGAAGTGGCATGTGTGAATCACAGAGTAGTAAAATAGGGCCAATTGCAAAAACCAAATGCCAAGAGAAATATTTCTCAGACTGGCCTGGCAGCCACCTGCACTAGAATCCCCACAGCGTGCATGTTAAAAATGAAAATTTTGGGAACTCATCTTAGATCTGTTCAGTCATAATTTCATAATGTGTCACTCAGGGTTTTGTATAAAAACAAATAAAACCTCATAGGGAATCAGGTGGGAGTGTTTTTTATATATGCTCAAGTTTGAGAACAACTGCATTAGAATTTTGAGTCTTTGTGAAAAAATTGGAGGAAGCGGATTATGAAGTGCTTAGTTTGCTGTGGTAAACAATGTGGACTTTGTCCTCTGGGCTGTAGAAATCAGCCTCCTCATGGAGGAGGTCTCAGCAGATAAAGGTTCTCATCAAATTTGCCTTTTGAAAGAACACTAAGGCAGATGTGCAGAGGACTTGCTGAAGGTTTTACTTGTGCTGTAGGTCCTTTGATGTTTCTGTTTCCTTCTATTTTTTATATATTTAAAAATACGTACAATGTTCAAATATGTATTTTATAATGAAATAATAACAACCTTTGTGTTAAATTACTCTAATTTTAAATGTCATGAAAGACGTGGTAAGAAAGGAATAAACATGAAGAGGCACACGATAGATTGCAGGTGGTGAGGTAAGACAAAGAATACTAATCCAAGATGATTCCCCTCTACTAGTTACCATCACCACACCTATGGAGGAAGATCCATGTTATGATCTTGTTAAAGAAAAAATTATCCCGACACTTGTTAAAATGGTAAGGCAGACTATTCAGGACTATTGAGAATAGGTATAGGGACTACTGCAGTGGGGTTTTGCAGTAGGGGGAAGAGACTATGCTCAACTCTGAATACAACAAGGGAAGCTGGGGATTTGTAGCTAAGGAGCAGAGTGAGTGCGTCTATGGAGGAAATGTCAGAGGAAAGCTGGGATTCTGGCTAAACTGACTTGACAGGATTCTTGCTAACACTGGGTTCTTAAGGACATGCCCAATAAGCCTGCCTAGAGTTCAGTCAAGGAGAGCATTGTTATCAATGTAGCAAGATATATATGTGTGTGTGTGTATATATATATATATATATAGAGAGAGAGAGAGAGAGAGAGAGAGACTTGTAAAAGTGAAAAAGTAAGATGTTATTATAAAATGGGAAACAAGGATTGCCAAAATATTAATAAAGTTAAATTTTCTAAAATTTAATCATAAATATGAACGGGGGAATATACAAACAAATAAAAGCCCTTATTGGATTCCTCATTGCTAATGTAATCTTTTTTTCTTTTCTTCTCTTTTCTTTTCTCTTTTCTTTTCTTTCTCTTCTCTGCTATTCTCTTTTCTTTTTCCTTCCTTCCTTCCTTTCTTCCTTCCTCCTTTCTTTCTTTCTCCTCTTCTCTTTTCTTTTCTTTCTTTTTTTTTCTTTTCTTTCTTGAAGTTGTCCTACTTCCTTTGAAGACTAATTGTATTTATTTCTGTCCCAGTTGAAGATAAGTTCATCAAGAACAGGCTTAGGGGCAATCAAGCTAGAGAGGTATGAACACTCTTTCACCAAGAATTTATCAAGTTAATGTGGCTGCTAGATAATAAGACAAGATGTAAAACCATGCTTTTTTTTATGCTAATCTAAACAAAACGTGTTGCTATCATATTAATTATGTACTTGTATTCTTGAGGGAGCAGGATGTCAAGAGAATGAGTGTGTTTGAAATAGTAATAAACATTCACAATCCTCTGGGATCTCTCTCCATAAAGTTAACTACATATTTAGCTGTCAAATGTAATTCTTTCAGTTTTTTTATTCTATAATCAAAAGTAAATTTTCTCATCCAGGCTATTACCTCTTGCACAATTATTGCCACTGATTTGACGTGATTGCTTTGCTTTTCCTTTCCCTAAGAACAAATTGATTAATTGCAGTATGATCTATTTTCTGTTATTTTTGTTAATCTTCTTAGAAATAGCTTTTGCCCAATATTTAGGCATTATAGAATTTAATGCATTTACAGGGATAGTTACCTAACAGTAAATTGCCTGAATCATAGCAACTCAAACACTAATCCCTGTTTATCAGATATGCTTGAAAAATCTGTTAGCTCTAGTCAAGTTTAGGCAGCTAACTCCATCAGTAAACATTAACATTACAAAAAGAAGTTATGAGTGACAGAAAAGAAAGAAAGTGAAGGAATAATGTATGATGATCATGGAATCTGCCTTCTCTTTATCCTAGAGGGAACTTTCTATGTATTTGTTATTTGAAAACTGGTATTTCAACTTACACAGATTTGAATTAATTCCAAAAATTTTTGCTAGCAAGGAAAATGGAGAATTGCACAAAATTATGTGCATGTTCATTGCTTTGAGTATTAATAGTAAATTTAAAACACAAATGACAAAACAGATTGAGTAATGAAGTAGTCTGCCAAATGCAGCAATGACTTTTTTTTGCAAATAAACAATTTCAGCATCAGAAGCATCTTTTTTATAAAAATATTTTATATTTAAATAGCTTGCTGCATTTGGAAGTTGCATAAATGTGGAAAATGCTCCCTATGTGAGCATGTTAAAATCTAATTCATATTGCATCCCCATCTTTCTTCACAATGCACTGAACTTGTAGAGGGATATATCCCCAGCCACAGTGCAGCTTACATTTAACACACTCCATAATTGAGTCTTTATTCATTTCTTTGTAGGATTACTTATAATTGCAGAGGGACTCTCAGTCATTTTGTGGAGACCTAAAGAAGAAACCATGCATCCAATTGAATTAAGCAAAATGTGCAATGGCAAGAAAATTAAGTAGAGGAATTAAGTGGAAAATGGATAAAACATTTTATTAATACTGTGCCTGCCCTCTGAGTTTAGGTCATTGTCCAAACGACACACTTAATGAGTAACAACATGCAAATATGAGAAAATAGAATAATTGGCTGGTTTAACACAGCTTTCTCCAGTACACACCCATGCTTTTGGTCTAAAAAATAAAATTTTCTAGGGAAAGCTTCATCTCAAAGTGAAAGCAACGTGCATCTTTATTATTCTGTGAATGAGATTTTGCCTTCTCTGCCTGAGATTCTGTAAGTCTGTTGAAGGTCAAGTCTGGAACTCTGCGGGCCTAAGTTTGAGCAATCAGCTGAGAGAACAATTTCTCTTTTCTGTGATTTCTGTGACCTGCCTTCAGCAGTAAGGTATTTTGCAACTTTCTTCCTTTCTCACAAACTTGAGAAGAAAATAAGACTTTAATTTAAAACGTCCTGCTCTTTTTAATAAATTTACTCAAAGGCACAGAGGGAATGAGTGTTTCCCTTATTTGTTGACTTAGTGTATGTTTACTGATACCCACTATGCACTAAGTACTGTGCTGGAGACCAGGGGCACAGACATGAAAATTTTGCCCTCAAGTTGCTCACAGTCTAGTTAGGGTAACTAAGTTCTGACTTACAAATGGTACGACAAAGGCAAGCACAAGAAACTAAGAGATCACAAAGGAAGGTCACAGAACCAGCTTCAACCTGGATTGCTGCTTTGGTTCTTGTTCTAGAGGCGAAAAGATTATGTATCAGTTTGTTTTATTTATTCATTTTGATTTTGTTTCTTTCTTTTCAAACTCCATTTTGTGAAAAAACTCTTCAAGCCTAAGTGGGATTCACTAGGAAGTGTAAGACTCTTCCCTGGCTCATACCCTACAAAAAAGATAAAATGCACATGGGAGAGGTCAAACACCACAAGGCAGAAGAATGCATGTAAAGGTACATGAACTAGCCCATTCCATTCTTTTTCTACTACTGATTTTACTAGGCAATCAGAATTGTATATACACCTGAATTAATTCATATTTTTCCAGTTAAACAAAAGCCAATACAATCCTAGGTATAATTGAATGACTGGTATTGAATTTGTATTTTTCCAGTAAAAACTATAAAACTGGAGAGAGCATATGAGGCAGTTCTTTTTAGGCATTTACCAATAGGCCACACTGTAGTGTGATCCTTGAGAGAGGGAAAATATGGCTAATAGCATCACATTTGTCTATTCTTTGCCTAGAGCTATTTTCTAGACCTGAACTATCCAACATGGTAGCCACTAGCCATATATGGTAATTAAAATTAAAGTAAAATTATCAATACAGTTCCTCAGTCAAATAATACACATTTCTAGTGCCCAGTCTCCATGTGCGCCTAATGGCTTCCATATCAGACAGTGTAGAATAGAATATTTTCATCATCACAGTTCTTTTGGACAGTGCTGTTCTAGCTGTTAATACAAGGGATTTAAGTCCAAGTAGAACACAAGGGTCTCTTTGAGTTAAAGTTCAAGGATGGTTAAGCATCTGGTTTTGGTGAGGCATTGTATATAGAGAAGAAAGCTATTTAGAGAGGGACTGCCAGATGTCTGCATGAGGGAGAACTTCTGGAACACTGGGCTGCACTGAATATACGTGGGACAAGACTCCACAAAGAGAGTGGCTACTGTGTGCCTGAGATCTGAGCAGAGACACCAGGGGCCATGTAGTGCTGGGAGACCTGGGAGTTATATCCTAGCCAGAATAATCTTAGTCTACACATTTTTTATTTCCTACTAAGACTTGAACTGAAAGTGAAACTTTCTAAAGATATGCTTCAAGCTCTTTGAAATTTAGTTCATCTAGAAAATGTACTCAGTGAAACATGTAGCTGGTCCTAAAGTTATTTTACCTATCTGATTTTTCTTCCAGTAGTCACATAGAGCTAGTTTATACTGAGAGTTCAACATTCACTTAAAAAGCAAAGGCTTATGCTAAGGAACCATCTTTAAATAGTAGGAAGATTTTGAAAATTTTGTCTCCAGAAAACCTGTTTCCAAATTTCATAACTTCCTTTTCTGGTATTACCTTGGGAAAATTATTTTAACTTTTGGAGTCTCAGTGTCCTTATTTGAAGATTGGAAGTCAGCCTTAAAGGCTTTTTGTGATGATTACATAAAGTATGTGACATAGTTGATGGTGAATAGAATTTGTTACCATATATTAAAATATGCCATGACATTTTATTACTACTAAAAACTCAGGGGAATACAATGTGCAAGGATGTAAAAGTCACCTGGAAACACAAGCACTAAACATGTTATCATTTTGTGCCTCAAAAGTTCATGACAACTTCTTTATTTCCACATGTGACAGGTGTCCAATTTTTTGCTTGGCTTTCAGAACTCACTGTACTATTCTCCCTCTCTCTCTATAATCTACTTTAATTTTTCTGCACCTTCTCCCAAAATTATAGAATGCTCACCATTCTGTTCAAATCCTAAATTTTCCTCAGATTTATTTATCCATTT
>NW_012148619.1:18681-22217 GCF_000956105.1 Propithecus coquereli | reverse complement strand
AGGTTTCTTCCAGCCCAAAGTTTTAAGCTACTGACAATAGCATCTTATGATTTTTCTTTAGTGAAAAATTGCAGTAGGTCATTTTAACCTAGTCTGCTTTTTCTGGACCATAAAGTCACAGGGTTGGCTGAATTGCCGACAGCATAAATATAGCAGTATCTGCCAAAGGCCACCTTCAACAGGCAATCTTTTTTCTTAAACAACCACATTAAATCCCTAAGGTGACCAGTGCTATTCCATTCTTCTGTTAGTTAAAGGTCACGGCTACTGGCAACCAATTTTTGTACCTCCCTAGGGTAGATGCTTAAGACTACATTGTCTATATTAACTTCTCTACTTCATCTGTTAAATATCAAGGTAATTAAAGACTTATATAGACATTGAGTCACTTTATTCTCAAGAAGAGACTAGACAAAGAATCTTCACATGATGTAGTCTCTGAAAGGTGAAACTGAAGTACTTTCAGATTTCTGAAAACTTTCTTCCTTGTTAAGTTCATTAGTGCATTTGGACAATTCACATACCTTTGGTAATTGAAAATTTGTGCTCTATTAATCCAGATAGTTTAGGTTATTCTGTGATAACAAAGAATTCCCAAATCTCAGAGACTTAAAATAACAAAAGGCTTATCTCTTGTCAAAGTCTCTGTAGGTGTGGACAAATGTCCCTCATGATATCACTCAGCAGTACAGACTAACAGAATCTCTACCATCATTAGCTGTACATTCTGCATCATGGGAACTCCTTGATGCAGCAGGGGAAGAAAGCATTTAAAGATCTCTCACTGAAATGAAATATTTAATCTGCAAGTGACATACATTATATTTGTTTACAAGCCATTAGCTAGAAATAGTTATACAGCCCCACCTGAATGTGTGGGTTCAGGAAAGTATAATCTTCTATGTGCTCAGAAGTGGAGGTGAACTCTAAGACATCTCTATCACATTTCCATGCAATAAAAAGCTGTTTAGCAAAGAAAGGTGTGTCTGGAACTTTTGGCTTTCTTAGAATTAAGTTTACATTAAAACATATTAACCCTAGGTAGATTCCAGTAGTCTAGATGGCTAAGAATGCACACATCAGTTTTACCAACTCTTTTTTTTTTTTGTAGAGGGGGGCATAATTAAAATTTGCTTTAAATATTTCTTTGGGGAAGAGGACACCACAGTTCTACTCAATGAAGAGAAACATTTTTACAGTCTAGAGGTCTTTTTTTTGTTTTGTTTTCATACCTATAATGCCATGAATTCATAGGGGATAGGTTCTAGCAGCTCAGGCTCCATTCCATTGGTTCTCACAGTGTGCTACTTTAGGTGAAGCAGGCTAGCACTTCAGTTGAACCCACCTGCCTTTATCTTTGCCTTCCTTCTTTTTCTGATCATTTTCCTTCACACGTTTTAGGAAGCTACCTCGGTGATTAGAATGCTTAATATGCTCAATACCCACATTAATCCTCTTGGCAAGAATCTTGCCATTAACTTGACTGTTTACAACAATGCCAACAGCATACTGGGTAACACTGTAGACTCTTCCAGTTTTGCCATGCTAATATTTGTGGGGCATTCCTTTTAGAACAGTACCCATTCCCTTGGTGTCTACAATATCACCGTTCTTGTAGATTCACGCATATGTGGCCAAAGGAACAGCTCCATGTTTTCTAAGAGGCCTAGAGAACATATATGGGGTGCCTCTTCTCTTTCCCTTTGTGTTGGTCATTTTGGCTAATTACTGGAAGATGACAGTTCTGACCGAGAGGTGAACAACTCTTAATATAATGTCTTTGGTTTATGATCCTGGTGCTTGATTTAGTTGTCTTTGTATGTGTATGTGCTTCTGTTTCTGTAATGCTGTGTTTCCTTCTTTTATTATGTAAATGCTGATTTAGTTCCTACTGTTTTCCAACAGATTATAATTAAAGCATGATCCCTTTCTTCAAAGAATTTACAGTAATCTTTGAACATCAGTTGGGCCCATAAATAAACATAGTTCCTGAAATCACACATTATAGTGGTACCATGTTCAGTTTCAACTGTACATAAATTGGCCTTTTGATAGCATGTCTTAAAATTTTTAGTTATACACAAATTGTATTTTCCACACTTTATGGTGCATGAATATATCATCTAAGCTGAATCTCTGCCAAGATATTAAAGAAAATTCAGAGCTCTTGAATAGGAAAATAAGCTTTAATATTATTCATAGGCACCTCTGTAACCCCCTGTCATGAACAAGTAGGGTATTTCTTGTATGAGGGCAAAATTTCACAACTAGATTTTCTGCCATTACTAAGTATGATATCTAAAGCATATGAAGTGCCTTTTGATTAGCAATATAGAATCTTATGTCTTTAGTAGATTAGAAATATGGCAGGGTGTTTAGAGATTTGTGGGTGAACCTATCTATGCATTTCATATCTACAGTTTATTATTGGTTGAAACCTTATACAAGCAATCTGTTCTTTAAAATGGTTGTCCATGGAATGTATTTATGCACCTATTCTCTTTTTGTTCTTTCATTCAGTATTTTTTGATGTCTACCATGGAACAGGCACTTTTATAGGTATTAATAGGTAATGGGAATAAAACACAATTCTTAACTTTCTGAAATTTTCTACAGCGTAGTAAGTCATATGCTAGACATAGTAGACATTTCTAGAGGAGCTCAGAACAAAAGAACTTCTATCTTGGAGGAGTATGTGTGTGCATGAGCACATATGTGTGTGTAAGGAGTAGTCATGGAATGCATCTATTGTAAATCAGCCAAATTAATGAGAGAGAAGAGAAAATGTCCATAAGAAGAAACAACACATGGGAAGACCATGATATGTGACAGAATATAACGTGGTCAAAAACTGAAAGAAATTCAGTGAAGACCGTAGAATGTGAGAGGGGGTGCCTGCAAGATGAGGACATAGGAAGAGACAGGAGCAGAATCACAAAGGCTTTATTAAGTCATTAGAAGTTAACTGTAAAGGGCAATGGATCTGAAAGTGTTGAAGGAGGAGGGTTACAAAATCAGATTTGTGCTTTGGAAATGTTATTCTGGATATGACAAATTGGAGAGGAGAAAAGAGCGAAGGTAAGAATATCAGTTGAAATGCATTAATTCAGGTGTTGAATGATTACCTTGGACTAGAGTATGGGTAACAGAGGGTGAGAGAGAGAATGAATGCATCAAAGAGAGCTTCAGGAGACCGAACGAGCAGGACTTAGTGATTGATTTTATGTAGGGTACAGAGGGAAAGAAAGAATTCAAGAGTGACTCTTAGGTTCCTAACACGGACAACTGGGTAGATGGCAACACAATTTACTAATATGGGGAAAGTAAAATAATGGGAATATGGGAAAGGAAAGGTAAATACAATAAGCTTGATTTTGACCAAGTTGAACTGGAGGTACTTCTGATATCCAAATGTCTAGAAACTGAAGGATGAGCTTTGGCAATGAAAATAGATTTGCTAATCTTCAGAATGCTTCTAAATCCCACTTATCATTAATTCCCACTTAAAAGAAGTTCTCGTTGGTTATTTTGCAATT
>NW_012148619.1:16126-17206 GCF_000956105.1 Propithecus coquereli | reverse complement strand
AGGGTCAGGATCATCCAAATCACTGGCTTCCACCTCCACATCTTGTCCCACTGGAAGGTCTTCAGGGGCAATAACACCCATGGAACTGTCATCTCCTATGATAACAATGCCTTCTTCTGGATACCTGCTGAAGGACCTGCCTGAGGCTGTTTTGCAGTTAACTTTTTTTTTTTTAGTAAGTAGAAGGAGTACACTCTAAAATAACAATAAAAAAAGTATTGTGTAGTAGATACAATAGTCATCTGTTATCATTATCAAGTATTATGTACTGTACATAATTGTATATGTAATATTTTCTACAACTGGCAGCGTAGTAGGTGTTTTAAACCAGCATCACCACAAACAAGTGATTAATGTGTTGCACTATGATGTTAGGATGGCTACAAGGTCACTCAGGTGGCAGGAATTTTTAAGCTCCATTATAATCTTATGGGACCACTGTTGTATATACAGTACCTCATTGACCAGAATGTTGTTATGCATAGTGGTACATGACTATACTTCAAAGTTCAAAAAGTGTTGTATTCACTATAAACGTATTTGGATTTTTCCCCTAGACCTTTTAATACAATGCTTCTTCAAGTGAGGTACAAAGACTATCTGCATGAAAATCATCTGAGGCACATGTTAAGCTGTGAATACGTGAGCCCATTCCTATGCTTATACAGAATGTCAGAATCTTTGTGGGTGAGAACTAGATATCTGCATTTTTAACATGTCCTCCTGGTAATTTCCATAAATTTAAAAGAGAAGCATATTCCTTATATATCAGAATTCCCCTGCTGTGGGGGTATAGAGGCTGAAACTTTCAAGAAACATTGGCTTAGTTACTAAAATTTTTAATTCAGTGCATACGATACTACCTGCTTTGTTCTGTGTTTTCTTTTGCCTTTTCCAGCTCAATATTTGACAACTCTTGGCTCACTCTTAATGCCTTGACAATACTGGGTTAATGTGATTCCTTTTTTCCACTCCCCACCACATACCGTAGTTCACAATTACTCCTCATTCTACTATCTCTCCCGATCCCCCCAATTCCAGTCTGTCTTTTCCCCTGATTGTAGATCTAACCACTCTTAT
>NW_012148619.1:15468-16076 GCF_000956105.1 Propithecus coquereli | reverse complement strand
TCAGTGCATACGATACTACCTGCTTTGTTCTGTGTTTTCTTTTGCCTTTTCCAGCTCAATATTTGACAACTCATGGCTCACTCTTAATGCCTTGACAATACTGGGTTAATGTGATTCCTTTTTTCCACTCCCCACCACATACCATAGTTCACAATTACTCCTCATTCTACTGTCTCTCCCGATCCCCCCAATTCCAGTCTGTCTTTTCCCCTGATTGTAGATCTAACCACTCTTACCACTTTAGTATAATCTTTATTAGTTTTCTAAGGTTGCTAACAAAGTACCAAAAACCAGGTGACATAAAACAACAGAAATTTATTATGCAACCGTCTGGAGGCTAGAAGTCTGAAATCAACCATGTCAGCAGAGCCCTACTCCCTCTTATACCTATATCGGAATATTTCCTTTCCTCTTTCTAGTTTCTAGTGGTTTGTTGGCAATTCTTGGCATTCCTTGGCTTATATAAATGTATCACGCCAATCCTGTGTCTTCATGTGGCATTCATCCTCTTTGGTTTTATCTCTTCACGTGCCATTCTTTTTATAAGGACACCCAGTCATGATGGATTAGGGGCTCATCCCACTCTAGTATAACCTCATTATTTTTTA
>NW_012148619.1:12121-13133 GCF_000956105.1 Propithecus coquereli | reverse complement strand
CTTTTGAAGATCTTGCTTTAATAAAAGAAAGCATTTTTAACTTGTATAGGAAATACTCATAAAGGACATGAAAACTAGTAAGATAACCTGTCTCATAATCATATTTTCCATTTTATTCTGCCCAGTGAAAGCCTTTATTAAGGAGAATGCAAAGATAAACGTCATGTAAATGAGGACTAAATTATCCTTTTTAAGTCTAAAGTAATGATTCTTCACTTTTTAGAGAATCATATATTAATACAATTTTAATACCATTTATTACATCCCAACACTTCTAATAAAGGTTTGAAATGGTTGACTAATAAAAGCAACAAAAAGGCTTGTTGCTATCATTGCAGTTTAAGTATAGAAAAATAAATGTAGTAACTATAGAAGCCATATAATAGCTCCTGGTGGAACTTAAAACTTTACAGTTTTTGGTAGTTCAAGAAGATCCAGAAACTACAATGACTTATAAAGTAAATGGGAAGCAGAAATTCAACGATTATTTAGATAAAGCAAATGGTTGTCTGAAATAGGAAGTAGACTTTTAACAAGCAGCAGGGTGATCTAGGGCTTATTAAATAATGAAAAGGAAAATGTCCTCAGTTGTACAAGAAGTGGAGATATGCAGGAGATGCAGAAATGAGTAATAATGATATCTACCATTTATTGGATGTCTTCTGTGTATCAGGCCCACATTACATATATTGCAGTCTTCCTAACATCCCACATGGAACAATTTGCCTTCATTTTATGATCGAAGAAAGTGAGATTCAAGAACCTGGCTTTACAGTTATTGAGGTTCATTTCTGGTTTTTGTTTTTTCCACTGTCATCCAAAGTCCACAATGATCTATCAAGTAATTGAGCATAGGTATGATGAAAGCAAAGCTCACATTCTTTTCCTCACACCATTAGCATTTATTGCTTTCAAGAAAAGTGCATCCTTGAGTCCCTAGAGGTGCTGTTAACGGGCTGGGGGTGCGACTATTGGGAATCATGTAAAGAAAAGTCAGAGATTGGATGAGAAG
>NW_012148619.1:9888-11191 GCF_000956105.1 Propithecus coquereli | reverse complement strand
AGTCCAAGAAGGAATGATCAATAAGATAGAGGGAAACCAAGACAACCTGGAATCAAAGTGAGTTAAATATATTGAGAGGGAATGATCAGCTGTATTACATGCTGTTAATAGGTTAGAAATGGAAAAAGACTTGGATTTTACAGTGGGTTTAACAACGTGGATGTTAAGGACCCTTAAGAAAACTGTCACTGGAATGATGGTGGTTGAAGCCAGAATAAATCAGTTTTATAAAAGAACAGGAGGAGAGTGGGAGGGAAAAAAGGAAGAGAGGGAAAGAGAGAGAGAGAGGAAGTATGGTCAACTTATTTGAGGATGGTGATTGCAAAGAAGAGAAAGGAAATGAGGCATTAATTGGTGTGATTGTAAGAAGGCATGCACAGAGGTGCCTGGCACACATCCAGGAAATATTTGGTGAATAAATGGTGAATTAAGTGAAGGCCCCTGTGTCAGATGCTTTTAGAATATTTAGAGGCCCCGTGTAGACCCTTATTCCTCCTGAGATACCCTTGCCTTATACTCAATGAAACTCATCGTGGAGGTATATTGTATCGATGACTATTGAGGACCCCTTGAGGGTACAGTCTCCCAGGGTTCAGAGAAAGTGAAGAAAAGACGAGTCAATGAGGCAGTCATCTTAGGAAGGAAGGCTGTGTACAAAGCATTGGTTTTGGAGCTGAAGAAGGTCATATTGGAGCTATAGCTTCGTACCCAACAAAGATGAATCTCCACTGCCAAGATAAGGAACGGATGCTTTTTTCTGTAGTCATGGAGAGCCAAGACCCTTTATGTTTATAACTACACGCTGGACACATCTTGGTTGAGAGAAAGGGTGATCTGTCCCTTCAGATTACTTTCACCACATGGGAGCTGAGAATTGTGAAACAGAGTGCTTCGGCATTTACAGTCTGGCCAGGAAGGAAGCTCAGAGTAAACCTTGCAGGCAGGAGTGTGAGTGAGTGCCAGAGATGATCTTGTTGTACGGTCATATCCTATTGTGTTGTTCCATCTGTGCTTAGAGTAATAAAAAAGCTTGAGGAGAGGAGACCTAGTTCTAGTGTTTAGCCTTCACCTTACGTCTTGTGTGTGTTGCCTTGGGAAAGCCTTGTAACATGTTTGATAATATAACATAGAAGAAAGGGAGAAGGAGGAGATGAAGAGAAAGGGATAAAGATGTTTTTCTTCTTTTTTTTTAATATGAGAGATACAATCATATGCTTATATGCTAATGGAAATTGTCTCATAAAGTTGAAAGTTTGATTATTTTAGTAAGCACCCCCAAGAGATTGCCATGAGCAGGCAAGTT
>NW_012148619.1:2659-3998 GCF_000956105.1 Propithecus coquereli | reverse complement strand
AAGGAAGTTTCTTACTGAAAAGTCTTTGTTTCTTAATGTGATTAATACCTTCAGAATGGGAGGTGAAGCTCTCCTTAAAAGCTTGCAATTAAATGATTTTTAAGAGAGTTAAACTAGTGAAATCATCACATTGTACATGAATTATGGGTTCATATCTTATTTGTAGCCACTTTCTTGCTGTATATACTTGTACAAGTTACTTAAATTTTCCTAACCTTACTTTGTCTGAAAATGGGAATAATAACATTTCACAGGGCTGAAGTGAGAAATAAATAACATGGTGCTGATTCAGAGGAAGATGAACCAGTTCTGGTAAAAATAGTAAGAATGCTATCTATAGTTATCATTGCTATTATTATTTTCATCATCCTTGTTATAAACTATCTGCTGAGAATTCCTAAATTGATAAATTCTTCCAAGATCCAAGTCCAGAAGAGTATAGCTGAGATGTTGCCATAGGTCTGTTTTCCCAGGAAATAGAATCTGAAATGGGAATTTTTATGAAGGAAGTTTACTAAGGAGTGCTTTCAGCAACACCTGTGAAAAAGTGAGTGGTTGGAAGAAGAGTTTCAACTGCGATGCAGGTACCTATGACTGCAGTTGAATATCTAGGGAGTTCTGGACATGTAATGGCCCTTCAAAGTTGACCCAACTGAGAGAAGGGAAACTAATATTTATGGTCTCACATTGACCAGTCATTGGATGTGGGTTGGTCCAAGGGGAGGGAATGAAATCTTGGGTGAGGTAGCTTTGTTCATTTGAAAGCACATCCTGAGGTGGCATGCAGCTTTGATTGGTCAACAGCCAATACTGCAAGTATCTGGGGGAATGATTTCTCTTTTCTGAAGGGAGTAATCTGGTAGAGCATCATAGCTTCCATTATAGTAGTCCAATTGGTAAACAAATGTTGTGTAAGAATGTTGTAACCACTCACCACTTAACCTCATGCGTAAGGAAAAGAGAACAATCATTTATTTTTTGACTCTTTTAACTATATGGAAGGAGGCTTGTAAAATCACAGTCATTTTCTAAAAAGACAATTCTAAGCTAGGATTACCATCCAATAAAATCTCGATGCTGGAGTTCCAGTTGAGTAAAGGTCCTAGGATTGCTGGTGGTCTGTTAATCTCCATCTATTCAATAGCTGGGAGTTATCCCATGCCAGTGTGACCCCAAGAGCTCCAGTGAAGAGGCCTGCATATTTTCTTAATTGATTTGTAGCAATGTAAGCTAGTCTCTCAATCAGTTTTTCTTCTCTATAAGAAAAAGCATTCCTGACCTTGACAATAAGTAGTTACCCAGTAAGAGTTGTATAGGGAGATTTTTACATGAGAAAAGA
>NW_012148619.1:0-301 GCF_000956105.1 Propithecus coquereli | reverse complement strand
TTGGGTGAGGTAGCTTTGTTCATTTGAAAGCAAATCCTGAGGTGGCATGCAGCTTTGATTGGTCAACAGCCAATACTGCAAGTATCTGGGGGAATTATTTCTCTTTTCTGAAGGGAGTAATCTGGTAGAGCATCATAGCTTCCATTATAGTCGTCCAATTGGTAAACAAATGTTGTGTAAGAATGTTGTAACCACTCACCACTTAACCTCATGCGTAAGGAAAAGAGAACAATCATTTATTTTTTGATTCTTTTAACTATATGGAAGGAGGCTTGTAAAATCACAGTCATTTTCTAAAAAG
>NW_012148618.1:21699191-21700459 GCF_000956105.1 Propithecus coquereli | reverse complement strand
TATATAGACTACAAAATTTTTCTATAAAGATGATGTTGAATTTTTTAAATGCTTCGGTATGACAGTTCACACTTTTTCTCTTTACTATCCACCATCAATTAGATTTCAGAAATGTCTGAGCCTTTGAAGAATTACTTTTGAAATCAACTTAAGTATCCTAAGTGGCATTGAACTTTTACATAAATAAGATCTTGAAATTTTAACCGCACTTTGTTCAACATCAGTTGGAAATCTTTAATCAGGGCATCCTCAAATGGAGTACCAAAAACTTCAGGTTTTGAAGGTTTGATCAAAGTGTGGTTATCAATAGAGAAAAAGCATTTCACAAAACCCAACACTATTTCATGGTAAACACATTCAACAAACTAAGAATAGAAGGAAACTTTCTCAATCTGATAAAGGAAATCTATGAAAAACCCACAATTTATGGCTGGGTGTGGTGGCTCATACTTGTAATCCCAACACTTTGGGAGGCTGGGGCAGGAGGATTGCTTGAGGTCAGGAGTTCTAAATCAGCCTGGGCAACATAGCAAGACCTCGTCTCTACAAAAAAGTTTTTTTAAAAATTTAACCAAAGAGGTGCAAGGTTAACTACAAAACATTGCTGAAATAAATTAAAGAAAACCTAAATAATGCAAAGACAACCTGTATTCATGGATTAGAAGACTTACTACTGTTAAAATGGCAATACTCCCCAAATTGATCATTCAGTGGAATTCTTATCAAAATTCCAACTGCCTTTTTTTTTCCAGAAATGTAGAAGCCTACCTTAAATTTCATATGAAATCGCAAGGGACACAGAATAGCCATAGCAATCTTGAAAAAGGAGAACAAAGTCAGGACTCACACTTCCCAATTTCAAAACTTACTACAAAGCTACAATAATCCTGTGTCATAAGGACATACATACAGACCAATGGAACAGAACTGAGTCCTGATAATACTCCCATATATTTCTGGTCGATTGACTTTTGGCAAAGGTACTTGGACCATTCAGTGGGGAAAGAATAGTCTTTTCAACAAATGGTACTTGGACAACTAGATATGCACATGGAAAAGAATACATCTGGCCCTTACCTCACACTATATTCATACATTAACACAAAATGATCAAATACCTAAATGTAAGAACTAATACTACAAAACTATTACAAGAAAATATAGGTGAAAATCTGCAAGGCCACGACAATTTCTTTTTTTTTTTTTTTTTTTTGAGACAGAGTCTCACTGTGTTGCCCGGGCTAGAGTGCCGTGGCGTCATCCTAGCT
>NW_012148618.1:21695858-21697596 GCF_000956105.1 Propithecus coquereli | reverse complement strand
AGAAAATTTTAAGAAAAATTAATAAGATACATGTTTAAAACACATTCTTTAGAAAAAACACTTGTGACATGGATTAGGGACAGAAATGGCTAAAAATGTAAATATGTTCCAAGAAAAAAATTCTGCTTATGTTATTAATATTTTTTAAATGATCAGATAATCAACATAAAGATGTTAAATTTTGCTTTGATATACATGGATTTGTGGGGTTTTTTCCCCTAAAATTTGTTAAAAATAGCTCTCTACTTTATTTACCTATTTTTTTGATATACCAACATAATAAAACTGATCTGTTGATCAAAAATAATATTTCAAAAATTATATACTTTAAATTATATTTAAAGTCCTCATTCACTTTCAAAAGTGTCTTAGTTTCCACCACAAAGTATATGGCCACCCCATTTAGAAAGAAATAGTCCAGAGTGACAGGTAATAACTCCTCTATACCCTGCACCCAAATGTGGAAAGCCCAGACTACCACACACCTTTACTAAGGAGATGGTCTCCTCTGAACATCTTGTGGAGGCTCCTGCAGTTACCTTTGTCCCCACGCCAACTGTGCTCTGCCAACCAGGAACATGCCACGAGATAATTGCCCCAAACCAGGAACTCTCCAGGGACAAGTCTCATTCCCCAGGACCTAGCACTATAACTGACCTATAAAAGGTGCTTAAATGATGGAAGGAAGGAAATAAGGAGTAAGGGAAGAGGGAATTACCTCCTCTTGTCAGCCCTATGCTCCTCCTGTAGCCCCAGTGCCTAGGGGTTGTGCTTCCTTTGTTCTCTAGTGTGGATCCGAGGAGAACCATGAGAAGCCTGGCATGATGACTAGTGCCTGCCTCCCTCCTCTCTGGGTTTCTGAAACCAGCAGCTGCATCACTCCGAACCAGACAGTAAAGCTGCATTTCAACCTCAAAACTGGCTTCAGACCTGGTCTGAGATAGCCAGCCCTGAATTCTAAGGCTTCTGTCACCCTGGGCTTGTTCCTAGCACTCTGGACAGAAGCTGGTGGTCTGTTTATTCTACATTCTGCCCTATTGGGAGCCAATCACGGCATTTGGCTGAGAAATGTTATACTCATAGGGTCTCAAGTTGATGTGGCTGAAATAATTTAATTTGAAAAAGATATTTCACATTTATAAATAAAATGGTTAATAATTTCAAACATGTTTATTTCATTAAATAGTTACATATGTGCAGTTATGTGTGTGTCTGTCTGTGTGTATGCTGGATTTATCTGCTTCTCATTCATTTTTGGTGATGACTATTCTGCTAATATAACACTACAAAAAAATACCAGTGAATCATCAATGATTAACTTGTTGAAAATAGTTTCCCTCTGGCTTCACAATTACCTGCTTCAACAAAATAAAATAATCGCAGCATTATTTAATTTCCTGACCCAACTACCAAATTAATCTAAAATAAAACAAGTTACTGTAATCTCTCAATTTTCTATAGACTAGCTAGACTTTCGGCGGTCATAATGCCTTCAAATCTTAAAGTAATCAAGAAAATAAAAAGAAAAATGTAGCTCTCTCCAGTAAAAAAAGAAGAACTCTCCCGTGACAGGCTGTGACTTGTCAATCTGCTCACAGACATTATGACACCCTTTTATTGGCAGAGCTCCCAAAGGGCCAGCTGCTTCTCAACAAAGCCAAGAGGTGTGGAAGAAAGAAAGGAAAAATGAAGTAAGAAAAAAGAGGATATTCAAGGAAGATGATAAAATCACAGTGCA
>NW_012148618.1:21692984-21694074 GCF_000956105.1 Propithecus coquereli | reverse complement strand
AAATAAAAATAAAAATAAAATTGTTTGGCATTGCTGCAAATGCTGCTGCCAGCACCCATGCATGTTATCCAGGGGCCTGAAGACAGGCTGGCCTCACCTTCTGCTGCTGTTACTGGCACCCACACATGCCACGAGGGACGCAAAACCAGCCTGCCACTGCTGCTGTCACCACTGGCACCATATGTGTCATCCAAGGGACCAAGTACCCACCTGCCCAGCCCACTGCTGCACTGCCAGTGCCTAAGCACGCTGCCTGGGGGTCCAAGGACCAGCCCCCAAACCGGCATATCTATCCCACTGACGCCAACACTGATGCATGAGGACCAGCTCACCTCGCATCCCCATCCCCAGTAAAGCCTCACCACAGCCTCCACTAACAACTGCAGCCTAAGCTCCTAAGGAACTCACAGACACCACAGACATTGATTATAGACATTGATTACACCACAGACATTGATTACAACCAAAGTAATCATATGAAGACTATACTACTGCGCCCACCCAGAATCAAAGCCAAAGCACCCTATCCAACCATCACTATAGACAGAACTACAGGGAAAAGTCTTTCCCTGTGAAAGCTAATCCATAAAACTGGAAGAAATAACTGTTATACCAGATGTGCAGACATAAATGTAAGGACATAAAAACCATGAAAAATTAAGGAAAAATGACATTTCCAAAGGAACACAATAATTCTCCAGTGACAGTTCCCAATGAAAAGAAATCTATGAAATGCCTTAAAAAGAATTCAAAATAATGATCCTAAAGAAACTCAGGGGATACAAAGAACACAGATAAACAATGCAAAGGAATCACGAAAAAAATTCATGATCTGAATGAGAGATTCAACAAAGAGGTAGATATCACAAACAGAAGTCCTAGAACTGAAGAATTCAATGAATGACCAGCCTGAGCAAGAGTGAGACCCCATCTCTACTATAAATAGAAATAAATTAGCCAAACAACTAAAAACAGAAAAAATTAGCCGGGCATGGTGACACGTGCCTGTAGTCCCAGCTACTCGGGAGGCTGAGGCAGTAGAATCGCTTGAGCCCAGGAGTTTGAGGTTGCTGTGAACTAGGCTGACGCC